>NC_057812.1:55523844-55529400 GCF_018294505.1 Triticum aestivum | reverse complement strand
TGCAAAATTCTTCACGTTTACGGTCCATGAGACCCTCCGGAATGTGATGTTCACGGAAAGCCTCGCTGAATTCAGCCCAAGTTGTGACATGGCCCGCTGGGCGCATAGCTCCATAATTCTCCCACCATAGACTGGCGGGGCCTTCAAGATGATATGCAGCAAAGGTGACCTTGTCAGCCTCCGCTACCAGCGCGGAACGCAGTTTGTGAGAGATACTGCGAAGCCAGTCATCAGCGTCGAGAGGCTCGACGGAGTGGTGGAACGTGGGTGGATGCAATTTGATAAAATCACTGAGTGACACCACGTTAGCCCTCTGATGGTGTGTTGTATTCTGTTCAATACGCTCCAACAAACGGTTTGTCTCCCGCTTGTTTCTCTCAGCTTCCATCATCACCTCGGCTAGTGAAGGAGGATGAGGCAGATTTTCATTCCTGGCTTCACTGCCTTCGGCCTGCTCTTGGGAAGCAGGGTTAGCGCGCGTGTTAACCATCCTAGGTAAACAAGACAATGATTTAGTCAGAATGATAAAATTCCGACATAGGATACATAATGTAAGGAATAACTCGGAATGCAAGATGATCATCCGTATGACATGGTAGATACAGAAACTGCTTCTTTTATTCCATCGTCATACACACCATACAGGGTTTAGTACAAGACCAAACAAAGTACTAATACGGTGAAAAGAGGATTACATCTCATCGGAGGCATTCCAAGCTCCTATACATTATTTTTCTACACCTCCGGAAGGAGTACAGACTAGGTCATATCCCACGAGTCACGCAGGATGATAGACGACATAGCTAGTGCGAACCAGTGTTACTACCACTAACTCAGACCGATCCGTAGTAGTCCTCGTAGAAGTCACCTCCATAGCCTGGAAGTTCAACATGATCATCCGGAAACAGACGGTCTCGCGGAGCTTGTGGACCATAGGGGCTAGGATGAGGCCTTGGACCAACAAACGGTGGCCTGCGGGGACCGCGAGGTGGGGTGATGCCTCCTACATCACGCCAAACCATCACGTCCGGCAGAGCAGATCTCACAGGATAGAGATCGCGCATATCTGAATATCCAGCTTGCACCGCCGGTGCGAACCGAGTCAAAGTGGCCCAGTGGTCAGCACGGGTATTGAAGAGCTCTAACCTTAAGGCCCGATTTTCACGGTCCTTATCCTCGAGCATCTCAGCAGTGGTGCGAGTCCGTGAATCCTCCTGAGTGGAGTCAGCATAGATAGCCTGGAGATACCCTTGTGCTCCCGGAAGTGATCCTGGCATATACCGGAAGTCAGAGTCCCGAAATAGACCAGATCTGACTCGCATAATGGTCATCATAGAGTAGGCGGCGTCCTGCGCAGCCATCTCAATAGTAACCCCGAGTCCATAGGAGCAGTGAAGAGGCTCGGTGGATCCAGGATAAGATGGAAATATCCTGACAGTGCAGAGATACTGGCTTTGATTAAAATCCCGGAATTGCTCTACGACCGTGTACTCAGGATACCAGCGGTATCCAGCCTCAGTCATTACCCTGACCAACTTAGCAGTATGGCCGGGTACATCTAGACATCGAGTCAGGCGAACCACTTGATTGAGGTCGCGAGTGGCCATCTGAAAGCACAATCATAATGCAAAGGCATTAGAATTTCTAGCAAAATTTCGGCAGCATAACAGCTGTAAATGCTCAAAAAGGATTTGAGACATTTGACAAAGGATTTCGTACACACTCAACATCATCATATCAAAGTTCTGAACCATTCTGACTACATAATGTGGTAGTAGAACTGAACTAGGCTTGTAACCATCAAACTTATAAGGTACTACTGATTAGTAACACGTGATCCTGATAGAAAGAATAGATCCTAATTCCTTAACCCCCGGTGGAAGAATGGACTGACTCAGATCAGAAAGTCATAAGGTATAAGGAGTAAAAAGAGCCTTACGTTCCAACCCACAAACAATTCCCCTACATATAACTAAAGAATTTCTAGACTCAACATCGACCAGTTTGGCTTGGAGAACCTACAGGCAGTCCGGCTCTGATGCCAACGCTGTCAGGACCCCGACTCGATGTCACATCGATCTAGCTGGTAACACCTCATATCACTTTGCGGCCTCACGCACGGTATTCCCACGGGTGTCGTCTTACCTTTTCCCGGGACCGTTTGCGCCTTTTGGCTCACGTATATGATAGCGTCGCTAGCATCCATATGATAAAGAGCCCGGGCTGACATGACTAGTCGTAAACCCAAAGTGGCACAGACTTACAGGGACAGGCATCCATGACCCAGCTTCGAACGTGTCGGTCATCAGCAAGTGGGTCCGGGCTGTAGCACTGGGCTAGCAGGACTCCGGTAAACCGGGCTGTAGCGGGCTAACAGGACTCCGGTACTCAAAGCGTGACATTTCCCCGAAGGGACAGACACAGGAACGAAGAAGGACACATGCTGGCCAGCCTAAGTGTTCCAGAGCAGTAGCAAGCTACCATGGCTCAGCGGTAACACTAGGAGACATTTCCCGGTAAGAGAGGCTACTAAAGATAAACAACTAGATAGTCAGATCCCACACATACCAAGCATTTCAATCATACACACAATATGCTCGATATGTGCAAATACAACGAAGCATCACAACATGACTCTATGACACAAGTACTTTATTTAGGGCTCAGTGAGCCATACATAACATACACAAAGGTACGGGTCTCACGACCCCACATACAAGTCATACAGTCATACAAACCAGCAGCGGAAGTAACTTGTCTGAGTACAGACAACTAGTAAAATAAAAGAGGCTTGGAAAGCCTAGCTATACTACGTGGTCCTTCACAAGCTCAGGGTCACCACCTGGGTCTTTAGCCTACTCGTTGATGTCAACGTCTACATAGAACCCATCAGAAGGGGTTGCAGCGTCTTCTGTAAAAATGTAGATTATAGCAACATGAGTACAAAGGTACTCAGCAAGACTTACATCAGATCCTACATACATGCATAGTATCAAGAAGGGTTGGTGGAGTTATTGCAGCAAGCCAGCTTTGACTCTTGGCTAGGCTATTCTACGATACTCCAACTGAAAAGGTTTTGCGCACACGAGTCCACTACTCACCACTTCAATACACTACCGAGGATCCACCTCCGTCTTCCTACGGAAGAGCCATCCTCGGCACTCACACTTATCTTGAGGCTTTTAGTAGTTTCCATTTACTTGTCTATGAACTGTATAGGCAACCAAGTATTCCTTTACCGCGGACGCGGCTATTCGAATAGATCATGTTAACCCTGCAGGGGGTACTTCTTCATACACGCTCTCACCACTTACCGTCGTTTACACGACATGTACTCGGCAACCTTCAAGCGGAAGCCCAACGTGGGTGTCGGCCACGACCTACCTAATCACCTAAGCCTCCAGTCCAGGTTTATCGCCTATTCAGGTTCCATCCGCAGGGAGTCCGGCCGAGGTTTCCCATACGGCCCCGAACGATGTGAACAGGGTTCCCGAGATACCTAACGGGTATTCGGTACACCCGGCCACGTACCTACCGCATCACAGCCCACCCCTACGGTCAGCGCTGTCCACGGCCTCCAGTAGGCTACAAACACCAGAAACTACTTGCAACTCCTGGACGGAGAACTAGGGTGAATAAGAAGCCGAGAGGGTCCATTGGTTTCGGGCCCAATGCATGGTAGTAGCTGATTCTTAAATCACACATACAGATCTCAGTGCTTAAGGTCGGCTTCAATGAAACAACCCGCCATGTACTCCTACATGGCCTCTCATCGATACCTTTACCAAATCGTGTTCACCACACCACTCTCATTACCGACATAATCATTTCACTCCAGCCCATCACCCCGATGAACCAGACCTGACACGACTCTAAGCATAGCAGGCATAGCAAGGTAGGAACAACACATACATATGGCTCAATCAACTCCTACACATGCTAGTGGGTTTCATCTAGTTACTGTGGCAATGACAGGTCATGCAGAGGAAATGGGTTCAACTACCGTAGCACACAGCAGTTTGAATCGCGTTGTCTTAATGCAGTAAAAGAGAGCAGGAGCGAGAACATGGGATTGTATCGATATGATCAAATGGTTGGTTGCTTGCCTGATGGTTCGATGCACGGATACGGTTCTTCGTTAGGGTAATCACGGTACTCCTCGGGGACAGAACCTGTCGCAAAGGACATCGATACACAAGCATCACCAAACAATGTGCAACAATATGATGCATGCATGAAACATGGCAATATGAGTGTGTTGGGCTAATGCAACTAAAGCCAGAAGGGTTTGAACAAATTTGAATCAAAGATTCAAATTCCAAATTCAATTATGGCCTTTTAAAGTGCCTTTTCTTGTTCTGATTAAAACATCAATTTAACTTGTTTGATCATGCATAAAAATAGTACAGATGGATAGATTGGATTTTTCTGATCATTTTTCATATATAATTTGTCCAATTTGGAGTTACAGAATAAAAGTTATGAATTTTTGAAGTTTAAATAATATTCTGGAATTTCCTGATTTAATTTAAATCCAGAAATCAATTACTGCGTCAGCCTGACGTCAGTGTGACGTCAGCAGGTCAATGGAACAGGTCTGGGTCAAACCTGACAGTGGGTCCCGCATGTCAGGGTGATTATTTTAATTAAAACTTAATTAAAATTAATCCTGTTTAATTAACAGGGCTGGCCCCACCTGTCATTGACTCAGGGGAGTCAACCAGGGCCCACCCGTGGTCAAAGTCAATGTCGGCTGCCGGCGTTTAGTCGCCGGCGAGCCCGACGCGGCGGCGGAAGTGGTTTTGGTCATTTCGGCCACCAAACGGACCGCGGAGACCACCGGAGGGGAGCTGAGGGCAACCCGCAGCTCTTGGCGGAGCCCGTTGGGGTCGGGGTGGCCGGAGTCGACGGCGGCGAGCTCGGCTGCGGCCGCCGGGGTTCGGTCGTGCACGGGAACGGTGCTGGAGCTCGAAGTCGAGCAAAGCGAGGCGCTAGGGATGCTCTACGGGGTTTTGTGAACTCGTTGGACTTGCCGGGGTGACCAAATGGTCACCGGAGCTGCGTCGACGGCGAGCTCGGCGACGGCGGAGGTTCGGCCGTGGTGGGGAGGAGGCTACGGTGAGGGAACGAGGGGGAGAAGAGGGGGAAACGGTGGCGTAGCTCACCGCGGTTGCAGTGGGCGTCGAAGCGGGCTCGGGGACGCGCTGGAGACGGCGAATTCGACGGTGAGGGTGGTCGGAGCCCGAAGAGGGGAACGGCGACGTGGCGGTGATGCAGGGCTTCCGGGGAGCTGTGAAGCGGTGGGGAGGAAGAGGGAGTCGAGGCGGAGCTCCTGAGCTAGTCGGGGGAGCGAGGGGTGGTCGGAGACGGTGGCTATGGCGAACGGCGGCGACGGTGGTGTTCGGCCGGGCGAGAGAGAGAGCGAGGGAGAGGAGGGGAGAGCCGGGGGAGAGTGAGAGAGAGCAGGGGAGAGGCGTGGCGTCGTCCAGGGGCACCGAGGCGAGGAGGGGAGGGCAGGCAGGCAGGGAGAGAGGTGGCGTGGCGCGGTGGCCGTGC
>NC_057812.1:55492585-55523834 GCF_018294505.1 Triticum aestivum | reverse complement strand
GGTGGCTATGGCGAACGGCGGCGACGGTGGTGTTCGGCCGGGCGAGAGAGAGAGCGAGGGAGAGGAGGGGAGAGCCGGGGGAGAGTGAGAGAGAGCAGGGGAGAGGCGTGGCGTCGTCCAGGGGCATCGAGGCGAGGAGGGGAGGGCAGGCAGGCAGGGAGAGAGGTGGTGTGGCGCGGTGGCCGTGCGCGCGCGCCGGCCACACTCCCCTCCCTCTGTCGGGACGAAGACGACAGAGGAGGGAGGTGGGCTGGGCCGGCTGCTGGCTGGGCCGGCCAGCTGGCTGGGCCGGCCAGCTGGCTGGGCTGCACAGGGAGGAGCCCAGGTAAGCTTCTCCCTTTTAGTTTTTTTCTGTTTTCTAATTTTATTTAATATATCTGCAACTTTGTTGAATTAAATAAAATACCTAGGCAACTCCAAAAATCACCAAACTAGTCCTGGTCCATAGTTGGATTATTTCCAACATGAAACATTTTAGTTTGGAGATATTTGAGCATTTAAATATTTTATATTATTTTAAATGCCCAAATTCAAATATTTATGATTTAATTCAAAAACCCTAGGATGGCCTAGGAAAATGTGCACCACTTTTGGCAGAGGTTCTGAACCAAGGCAAAAATGATGGGCATTTTAGAAGGGCATTTCAGGTTCATTGAAAAATTATTTTAGTAACCCTAGTTGGTTTCAGAGGGGACTGGGGGTTCTGTCATCCCCATTTCAAGTTTCTGATGAAAGAGTAAACATGATGCAACACTCTAATGCATGACTAGCTAGGGTGTGACAACTCACCCCCACTCAAAAGAATCTCGTCCCGAGATTTGGGTTCCTCCGAGAAGAGGGCGGGATATTCAAGTCGAAGACGATCCTCCCTTTCCCAAGTTGCTTCATCCTCAGAATGGTGCGACCATTGAACCTTGAGAAACTTGATATTATGACGTCGCGTGGTACGTTCGGCTTGATCGGGGATACGAATGGGGTACTCTCGATATGTAAGATCATCTTGGAGATCAAGCGTTTCGTGGTCCACTTCACGGATAGGATCCGAGAAGCAACGCCTGAGTTGAGAAACGTGGAAGACATCGTGAACTCTGGAGAGGTGCGGAGGTAGTTCCAACTGGTAGGCAACTTCTCCTCGTTTGGCGAGGATGCGAAAGGGTCCAATGTAACGAGGAGCTAATTTGCCTTTGATACCGAAACGATGGGTTCCCTTCAGAGGGGTGACCCGAAGATAAGCCTTCTCGTCAACCTCGAAAGCCATAGCCTTATGTTTTCGGTCATATTGACTCTTTTGACGAGATTGGGCTGTTTTCAACTTTTCACGAACGATACGAACTTGTTCTTCTGCTTCCTGAATCATATCCGGGCCAAAGAATTGTCTTTCCCCGGTCTCTGACCAGTTAAGGGGTGTTCGACATCGTCGTCCATAGAGAACTTCAAAAGGGGCTTTACCCAAGCTAGATTGATAGCTGTTGTTGTAAGCGAATTCGGCAAATGGAAGGCACTTCTCCCAGTCCATTCCGAACGAGATAACAGAGGCTCGAAGCATGTCTTCTAGAATTTGGTTGACGCGTTCCACTTGACCACTTGACTGAGGGTGGAAAGCGGTGCTAAAGGAGAGACGAGTTCCCATAGCATTTTGGAAACTTTCCCAAAATCGAGAGGTGAAAAGACTTCCTCGATCCGAATTGATTTCCAAAGGAACACCATGGAGGGACACTATTCGGGAGATGTATAAGTCTGCCAGCTGGCTAGCGGTTATACTCTCACGAACAGGTAAGAAATGAGCTACTTTGGAAAGACGATCGACCACGACGAAAATAGCATTATTCCCTCTTTTGGTCCTGGGGAAACCGGTAATAAAATCCATACTAATTTTATCCCATTTCCATTCAGGAATAGCTAAGGGTTGAAGGGTGCCAGCAGGCCGTTGATGCTCTGCTTTTACACGACGACAGACGTCGCAATTAGCAATATACTGAGCGATTTCTCTCTTCATCCTAGTCCACCAGAACCTCTGGCGTAGGTCCTGATACATTTTTGTGCTACCGGGATGAATGGTGAGAGGAGATTCATGAGCTTCCTTAAGGATCAAACGCCTCAGGTTTCGCACTTTGGGAACCACTAGTCGATCCCCGAAGTATACGACTCCTTGATCATTAACGGAGAAACAATTCGCAATTCCTTTCTGAATGTTTCTCTTGATGCGGGAGATTCCCGGATCTACCTTCTGTGCTTTGATAATTTGATCCGTAAGGGTAGGTTTTGCCACCAAGGTGGAGAGAAAACCTTGAGGTACAATGTGAAGGTTAAGCTTCCGAAATTCCTCATGGAGAAGCGGTTGACTTTGTTGTAACATCAGGTTGTTACAATAAGATTTACGACTTAGCGCATCAGCCATGACGTTGGCTTTCCCTGGGGTGTAGGTTATTCCTAAGTCGAAGTCAGTGATCAATTCAACCCAACGTCTCTGCCTGAGATTTAAATCTGGTTGGGTGAAAATATACTTCAGACTTTGGTGATCAGTGAATATTTCGCAACGATTACCGAGGAGGTAATGTCGCCAGGTCTTAAGTGCATAGACTACGGCTGCAAGCTCTAGATCATGAGTAGGATAATTCTCCTCATGTGGGTGCAATTGCCGTGAAGCGTAAGCAATTACGTGTCGATCTTGCATGAGAATGCAACCTAGTCCTTATCGCGAGGCGTCGCAGTAGATAACAAAGTCCTTGGAGAAGTCTGGCGGTACCAGCACGGGAGCAGAAGTCAGGCGTCTTTTCAGTTCCTGAAAGCTGTGCTCACATTGTGGAGTCCATTCGAACTTCTTATCTTTCTTGAGGAGTTCGGTTAGAGGTTTGGCAACCTTGGAGAAGTTCTCGACAAAGCGACGACAATAGCTCGCTAAGCCTAGAAAACTCCGAACTTGCTTGACCGATTCGGGTGGAGTCCAGTTAAGGACGGCTTGAACTCGCTCAGGGTTAACAGCAATACCTTTACCAGATATTACATGACCCAGATAGGTCACTTCTGACAACCAGAATTCACATTTAGAGAATTTGGCATAAAGGCGATGCTCTCGAAGTTTCTTCAACACTAGCCTTAGATGTTCGGCATGTTCTTCCTCGTTCTTGGAGTAGATGAGTATATCATCGAGATAAACTATGACGAATTTATCCAAATACTCCATGAAGATTGAGTTCATTAACCGAGAAAAGGTGGCTGGAGCGTTGGTTAAACCGAAGGACATGACGGTGTACTCGTATTGGCCATAACGAGTAACAAAGGCCGTTTTAGGAATGTCCCCGTTTCTGATTTTGATTTGATGGTAGCCCAACCTCAAATCCATCTTGGAGAAGACTGAGGATCCAGCGAGCTGATCATACAGGTCGTTGATCCTGGGAAGCGGGTATTTGTTCTTGATTGTGACCAAGTTGACAGGTCGGTAATCTACAACCATCCGGTCCGTACCATCCTTCTTCTTGACGAATAGGACGGGGCAAGCCCACGGAGATGAGCTAGGGCGGATGAAACCCTTTTTCAAGGACTCATCGAGTTGTTTCTTAAGCTCGGCTAGTTCTAGAGATGCCATCTTGTAGGGTCTTCTAGCAATCGGAACGGTTCCTGGAATGAGGTCTATTACGAACTCAACATCCCTGTCAGGTGGAACACCTGGCAATTCCTCTGGGAAGACATCCGGGAAGTCACGGACTACCGGAACGTCCTCAAGGTCTGGCAAAGGGCTGGCGTTAAGAGAATATAATTGTCGCTTGGCTATTCGGGTCAAGACATGGACTATCTTCCCCGAAGGATGGGTGAGTTGAACAGTCCTAGAGAAGCAATCAATTTGGGCATGATGAGCTGACATCCAGTCCATACCCAGAATGATATTAATATCTGAAGATTTAAGGGCTATCAAAGACGCAAGGAAAACAAGTTTGTCGACTTGGATCTCATTTCCATAACTTACCCTAGAGGTCTGCCATCTAGACCCAGGGGTAGAGATTTCCATAGTGGATGGCATGTCACAGAATGCAACGTTATGCAAACGAGCATAATTTTCAGATATAAAGGAATGAGAGGCTCCTGTATCGAAAAGGACAGATGCCGGGTGGCAATTAACAAGAAGCGTACCGAGAACGACGTTGGGATCCTCTTGAGCTTCTTCGGCAGACACACAGTTGACATGGCCACGTGAAGCGGTGACCGGCTTGGCGTGGAATACTTTTCCTGTCGGCTTGCCACGGCCAACAGCTTTAGCAGATTGATTGGGGTTGGTCTGGGGGCATTCACGCATATAGTGACCAGATTCCCCACACTTGAAACAAGTCACGGAACTGGTACGTGGAGGAACATTATTGGTTGGACCCCCATAGGGCTTGGCTGGAGCAGACTGTTGAACGGGGCGAGGCGCCTGGAAAGATGGCCTCGGTGTGAACCTGGGTGGCAGGGCGGTGTTGGGTACCCACACGCGGCGCTTCTGAGGACCAGCACCGGACGAGGAACCCATGTCACGTCCATGCTTGCGTGTTGCGTCATAGTCAGTCTGACCAGTTTCAGCACTGATGGCTTTGTTGACAAGTTTCGAAAAAGATGTGCACTCATGCAGACGGAGGTCGCGGCGAAGCTCAGGACTAAGGCCCTTACGGAACCTTGCTTGCTTCTTGGCGTCAGTAGACACTTCCTCAGTTGCATATCGTGCGAGATTACCAAACTCCCTGCTATAGGCATCCACAGAAAGTCGGCCTTGGGTGAAACTGCAAAATTCTTCACGTTTACGGTCCATGAGACCCTCCGGAATGTGATGTTCACGGAAAGCCTCGCTGAACTCAGCCCAAGTAGTGACATGGCCCGCTGGGCGCATAGCTCCATAATTCTCCCACCATAGACTGGCGGGGCCTTCAAGATGATATGCAGCAAAGGTGACCTTGTCAACCTCAGCTACTAGCGCGGAACGCAGCTTGTGAGAGATACTGCGAAGCCAATCATCAGCGTCGAGAGGCTCGACGGAGTGCTGGAACGTGGGTGGATGCAATTTGATAAAATCACTGAGTGACACCACGTTAGCCCTCTGATGGTGTGCTGTATTCTGTTCAATACGCTCCAACAAACGGTTGGTCTCCCGCTTGTTTCTCTCAGCTTCCATCATAACCTCGGCTAGTGAAGGAGGATGAGGCAGATTTACATCCCTGGCTTCACTGCCTTCGGCCTGCTCTTGAGAAGCAGGATTTGCGCGCGTGTTGACCATCCTAGGTAACAAGACAATGATTTAGTCAGGATGATAAGATTCCGACATAGGATAAAATGTAAGGAATAACTCGAAATGCAAGATGATCATCCGTATGACATGGTAGATACAGAAACTGTTTCTTTATTCCATCGTCATACACACCATACAGGGTTTAGTACAAGACCAAACAAGTACTATTACGGTGAAAAGAGGATTACATCTCATCGGAGGCATTCCAAGCTCCTATACATTATTTTTCTACACCTCCGGAAGGAGTACAAACTAGGTCATATCCCACGAGTCACGCGGGACGATAGACGACACAGCTAGTGCGAACTAGTGATACTACCACTAACTCAGACCGATCCGTAGTAGTCCTCGTAAAAGTCACCTCCATAGCCTGGAAGTTCAACATGATCATCCGGAAACAGACGGTCTCGCGGAGCTTGTGGACCATAGGGGCTAGGATGAGGTCGTGGACCGACAAACGGTGGCCTGCGGGGACCGCGAGGTGGGGTGATGCCTCCTACATCATGCCAAACCATCACGTCCGGCAGAGCAGATCTCACAGGATAGAGATCGCGCATATCTGAACATCCAGCTTGCACCGCCGGTGCGAACCGAGTCAAAGTGGCCCAGTGGTCAGCACGGGTATTGAAAAGCTCTAACCTTAAGGCCCGATTTTCACGGTCCTTATCCTCGAGCATCTCAGCAGTGGTGCGAGTCCGTGAATCCTCCTGAGTGGGGTCAGCATAGATAGCCTGGAGATACCCTTGTGCTCCCGGAAGTGATCCTGGCATATACCGGAAGTCAGAGTCCCGAAATAAACCAGATCTGACTCGCATAATGGTCATCATAGAGTAGGCGGCGTCCTGCACAGCCATCTCAATAGTAACCCCGAGTCCATAGGAGCAGTGAAGAGGCTCGGTGGATCCAGGATAAGATGGAAATATCCTGACAGTGTAGAGATACTGGCTTTGATTAAAATCTCAGAATTGCTCTTCGACCGTGTACTCAGGATACCAGCGGTATCCAGCCTCAGTCATTACCCTGACCAACTTGGCAGTATGGCCGGGTACATCTAGGCATCGAGTCAGGCGAACCACTTGATTGAGGTCGCGAGTGGCCATCTGGAAGCACAATCATAATGCAAAGGCATTAGAATTTCTAGCAAAATTTCGGCAGCATAACAGCTGTAAATGCTCAAGAAGGATTTTGAGACATTTGACAAAGGATTTCATACACACTCAACATCATCATATCAAGATTCTGAATCCATGCTAACAACATAATGTGGTAGTAGAACTGAACTAGGCTTGTATCCATCAAACTTATAAGGTACTACTGATTAGTAACACGTGATCCTGATAGAGAGAATAGATCCTAATTCCTTAACCCCCGGTAGAAGAATGGACTGACTCAGATCAGAAAGTCATAAGGTATAAGGAGTAAAAAGAGCCTTACGTTCCAACCCACAAACAATTCCCCTACATATAACTAAAGAATTTCTAGACTCAACATCGACCAGTTTGGCTTGGAGAACCTACAGGCAGTCCGGCTCTGATGCCAACGCTGTCAGGACCCCGACTCGATGTCACATCGATCTAGCCGGTAACACCTCATATCACTTTGCGGCCTCACGCACGGTATCCCCACGGGTGTCGTCCTACCTTTGCCCGGGACCGTTTGCGCCTTTTGGCTCACGTATATGATAGTGTCGCTAGCATCCATATGATAAAGAGCCCGGGCTGACATGACTAGTCGTAAACCCAAAGTGGCACAGACTTACAGGGACAGGCATCCATGACCCAGCTTCGAACGTGTCGGTCATCAGCAAGTGGGTCCGGGCTGTAGCACTGGGCTAGCAGGACTCCGGTAAACCGGGCTGTAGCGGGCTAACAGGACTCCGGTACTCAAAGCGTGACATTTCCCCGAAGGGACAGACACAGGAACGAAGAAGGACACATGCCGGCCAGCCTAAGTGTTCCAGAGCAGTAGCAAGCTACCATGGCTCAGCGGTAACACTAGGAGACATTTCTCGGTAAGAGAGGCTACTAAAGATAAACAACTAGATAGTCAGATCCCACACATACCAAGCATTTCAATCATACACACAATATGCTCGATATGTGCAATTACAACGAAGCATCACAACATGACTCTACGACACAAGTACTTTATTTAGGGCTCAGAGAACCATACATAACATACACACAAAGGTACGGGTCTCACGACCCAACATACAAGTCATACAATCATACAAGCCAACAGCGGAAGTAACTTGTCTGAGTACAGACAACTAGTAAAATAAAAGAGGCTTGGAAAGCCTAGCTATACTACGTGGTCCTTCACAAGCTCAGGGTCACCACCTGGGTCTTTAGCCTACTCGTTGATGTCAACGTCTACATAGAACCCATCAGAAGGGGTTGCAGCGTCTTCTGTAAAAATGTAGATTATAGCAACATGAGTACAAAGGTACTCAGCAAGACTTACATCAGATCCTACATACATGCATAGTATCAAGAAGGGTTGGTGGAGTTATTGCAGCAAGCCAGCTTTGACTCTTGGCTAGGCTATTCTACGATACTCCAACTGAAATGGTTTTGCGCACACGAGTCCACTACTCACCACTTCAATACACCACCGAGGATCCACCTCCGTCTTCCTACGGAAGAGCCATCCTCGGCACTCACACTTATCTTGAGGCTTTTAGTAGTTTCCATTTACTTGTCTATGAACTGTATAGGCAACCAAGTAGTCCTTTACCGCGGACGCGGCTATTCGAATAGATCATGTTAACCCTGCAGGGGGTACTTCTTCATACACGCTCTCACCACTTACCGTCGTTTACACGACATGTACTCGGCAACCTTCAAGCGGAAGCCCAACATGGGTGTCGGCCACGACCTACCTAATCACCTAAGCCTCCAGTCCAGGTTTATCGCCTATTCAGGTTCCATCCGCAGGGAGTCCGGCCGAGGTTTCCCATACGGCCCCGAACGATGTGAACAGGGTTCCCGAGATACCTAACGGGTATTCGGTACACCCGGCCACGTACCTACCGCATCACAGCCCACCCCTACGGTCAGCGCTATCCACGGCCTCCAGTAGGCTACAAACACCAGAAACTACTTGCAACTCCTGGACGGAGAACTAGGGTGAATAAGAAGCCGAGAGGGTCCATTGGTTTCGGGCCCAATGCATGGTAGTAGCTGATTCTTAAATCACACATACAGATCTCAGTGCTTAAGGTCGGCTTCAATGAAACAACCCACCATGTACTCCTACATGGCCTCTCATCGATACCTTTACCAAATCGTGTTCACCACACCACTCTCATTACCAACATAATCATTCCACTCCAGCCCATCACCCCGATGAACCAGACCTGACACGACTCTAAGCATAGCAGGCATAGCAAGGTAGGAACAACACATACATATGGCTCAATCAACTCCTACACATGCTAGTGGGTTTCATCTAGTTACTGTGGCAATGACAGGTCATGCAGAGGAAATGGGTTCAACTACCATAGCACACAGCAGTTTGAATCGCGTTGTCTTAATGCAGTAAAAGAGAGCAGGAGCGAGAACATGGGATTGTATCGATATGATCAAATGGTTGGATGCTTGCCTGATGGTTCGATGCACGGATACGGTTCTTCGTTAGGGTAATCACGGTACTCCTCGGGGACAGATCCTGTCGCAAAGGACATCGATACACAAGCATCACCAAACAATGTGCAACAATATGATGCATGCATGAAACATGGCAATATGAGTGTGTTGGGCTAATGCAACTAAAACCAGAAGTGTTTGAACAAATTTGAATCAAGGATTCAAATTTCAATTTCAAATATGGCCTTTTAAAGTGCCTTTTCTTGTTCTGCTTAAAACATCAATTTAACTTGTTTGATCATGCATGAAAATAGTACAGATGGATAGATTGGATTTTTCTGATCATTTTTCATATATAATTTGTCCAATTTGGAGTTACAGAATAAAAGTTATGAATTTTTGAAGTTTAATTAATATTCTGGAATTTCCTGATTTAAATTAAATCCAGAAATATAATTATTGCGCCAGCATGACGTCAGCATGACGTCAGTGGTCAACTGTGGCTGGCTGAGGTCAAACCTGACGTGTGGGGCCCACACGTCAGTGACAGGGGGGGTTAAACAAGATTAAATTAATCCTAATTAGGGTTAGTGGCGCTGGGGCCCACTGTCAGTGTCAGGGGGGTTGACTAACAGTAGTTAGCGCTAACCTAACCACCTGGCCGACAGGGCCCACGCGTCAGTGACCATGGGGGGTCAAACCCCAGGTCGGACAAGTCAAACCCCACCGGCGACATGACGCCGGCGAGGTCCGAGACGGCGGCGAGAGTGCTTTTTGCCATTCCGGCAACCAAATGGACGGCGGAAGGCATCTACGTGTTGCTGAGGTTGAGCCGCGACTATTGGTGGTGGTGGTTGGGCTCGGGGTGGCTGGAGTTGACGGCGGCGAGCTCGGCTGCGGCGGCCGGAGTTCGGGTGCGGTCGGGATCAGTGTTGCAGGGGGTTTGGGGAGGCGTTGGTGCGTGCTGCGTGCTCCTGGTGAGGTGGGGAGCACGATGGTGTGCTCGGTTGGGCGCTACGGCGACCGTGGCCACGACGGCGACATCGCCGGCGGCGTGGAGCTCTCGGCCAAGGTGGGGCTAGGGCCTAGAGGTCGGGAGAGACCAGGGAAGAAGGGGGAAACGATCCGAGGGCTCACCGCGGAGCTGCAGGGATGGTTAGCGGGCTCGGGGACGCGCTGGTGACGGTGAATTCGACGGCGACGACGGTCGGAGCCCGAAGAGGGGAACGGCGACGTGGCGGCGATGCAGGGCTTCCGGAGAGCTGTGGAGCGGTGGGGAGGAAGAGGGAGTCGAGGCGGAGCTCCTGAGCTAGTCGGGGGAGCGAGGGGTGGTCGGAGACGGTGGCTATGGCGAACGGCGGCGACGGTGGTGTTCGGCCGTGAGAGAGAGAGAGAGAAGCACGGGAGAGAGAGAGGGATAAGGCCAGGGGATCGGGGCGGCACCGAGAAGAAACGCCGCGGCGTCGCGCTGGCGAGGGAGGCAGGCAGACGGGCTGGTGGCGTGGCGCTCCGGCCGTGCGCGCGCGCCGGCCACACGCCTGGCCGACTGGCGCCAGGAGGACGACGGCGGTGGTGGGCTGGGCTGGCTTGCTGGGCCGGCCAGCTGGCTGGGCCGCACAGGTAAGTTTTTCCCTTTTTTTCTGTTTCTGTTTTTATTTAATATATCTGCAACTTTGTTGAATTAAATAAAATACCTAGGCAACTCCAAAAATCACCAAACTATTCCTGGCCCATAGTTGGATTATTTCCAACATGAAACATTTTAGTTTGGAGATATTTGAGCATTTAAATATTTTATATTATTTTAAATGCCCAAATTCAAATATTTATGATTTAAATCAAAAACCCTAGGATGGCCTAGGAAAATGTGCACCACTTTTGGCAGAGGTTCTGAACCAAGGCAAAAATGATGGGCATTTTAGAAGGGCATTTCAGGTTCATTGAAAAATTATTTTAGTAACCCTAGTTGGTTTCAGAGGGGACTGGGGGTTCTGTCATCCCCATTTCAAGTTTCTGATGAAAGAGTAAACATGATGCAACACTCTAATGCATGACTAGCTAGGGTGTGACAATATTCAGATTGCTTTATCATATTCTTGCTCGTTCTTCGATTGCTTGCAGGAATAGACCTTCGTGGTCAGGTTGATTGTGCTCCAGCGTGGTCAATAACCTCTCGGAGTTGGTTTAGCGATTGCTAAGGCGCAACGTCGTGCACGTTTGTAGTCGGATCATCAAAGTCATCTTCACCAAATCGATAGTTATCATCTCATCGAAAGATCGGGACCCTCGCCTCTATCAACTGATCGTGGGCAGGTAATGAGTGCGTGAAAGGAATCATCACGGGTAGCTCCGCAGAGCCGACAATCCTCAAAAATAGCGATGTGACGGCTCTTTTTATAGGCCCCAGTCGGCAGTGCGCCCACCACTACCTTCCAGGCAAAAGAACACATTTTCGGGGGAACCTTCGCCCGCCAAATAAGATTCCAATTGGAGTGCTCGCCATCGGGTTTTGATCTGCATGCACTAGGTACATGTGCATGTACATGATCCTGCAAGGCCAGTTGGTATGCACTCTTCACTGAAAAAAGGCCGAACCTTCCTCGGAACCAAGCCATGAAATCTGAACCCTGGCTAGGGCTCGTCCGAATGCTACTGATCACCTGTACATACGCTGGCCAGAAGAAGCGGTTTAGTAATTCCATGTTCCATACACCACTAAGGCTTAAAAAATCGGCCACTCTATTTAGTCTGCACCTTCCTTTCGGTGTGATAGGCCTAAGGGAAGGACCACTCGTAACCCACGGATCCCTCCTTGTTCTGATCGTTGTTCCATTGCCTACACGCCAAATCATGCCCTTCTTCACTAGCTCCAATCCATGTTCAATGCCATGCCACACAGCTGATGCATTCCCAGATAACACGGTGTCCATCAGGTTCCCCGTAGGATAATATTTAGCACTAAGCAATCTGGCCACCAAACTATCTGGGTGCACGATTAGTCGACAAGCTTGTTTAGCAAGTAGTGCTTGGTTAAACGCATGCATGTCTCTGAACCCCATGCCACCCATAGATTTTGGTAGGATCATCTTGTCCCAAGCTAGCGAGGCCATCTCTCTTTTTCCATCTTCTACTCCCCACTAATATTGTCTAATGAGTTTAGACAATTCTGAAAGGATCGAGAAGAGGTGTCTAGAGGGGGGGGGGGGGTGATTAGACGCTAAGTGCCAAAAGTTGCAGTTTTTAATTTCTTTATGTTGAAGTGGAGTTTAGGCACTAGTTTAACAAACACAATACATATCAAGTTAGCATGCAAAGAGTATATGAGCAGCTGAAAGCAAAGCATGCAACTTGCAAGAATATAAAGGGAAGGGTTTGGAGAATTCAAATGCAATTGGAGACACAGATGTTTTTGTCGTGGTTCCGATGGGTGGTGCTATCGTACATCCACGTTGATGGAGACTTCAACCCATGGAGGGTAACGGTTGCGCGAGTCCACGGAGGGCTCCACCCACGAAGGGTCCACAAAGAATCAACCTTGTCTATCCCATCATGGCCATCGCCCACGAAGGACTTGCCTCACTAGCGGTAGATCTTCACGAAGTAGGCGATCTACTTGCCCTTACAAACTCCTTGGTTCAACTCCACAATCTTTGTCGGAGGCTTCCAAGTGACACCTAGCCAATCTAGGAGACACCACTCTCCAAGAAGTAACAAATGGTGTGTTGATGATGAACTCATTGCTCTTGTGCTTCAAGTGATAGTCTCCCCAACACTCAACTCTCTCTCACGGGATATGGATTTGGTGGAAAGAAGATTTATGTGTAAAGCAACTTGGGGAAGGCTAGAGATCAAGAATCATATGGTAGGAATGGAATATCTTGGCCTCAACACATGAGTAGGTGGTTCTCTCTCAGAAAATGTGTATTGGAAGTGTAGGTTAGTTCTGATGGCTCTCTCCATGAATGAAGAGTGGGTGGAGGGGTATATATAGCCTCCACACAAAAACTAACCGTTACACACAATTTACCAATCTCGGTGAGACCGAAGTGAAAAACTCGGTCAGACCGATTTAGCAAACCTAGTGACCGTTAGGTTTTGCGGTGGGACCGACTAGATCAACTCAGTGGAACCGATGTGCTAGGGTTAGGGTAAAACCAAAACTCGGTTTGACCGATTACTCAGACTCGGTGGGACCGATTTGGGTAATAAGCGAAACAGAGAGTTAGCCAAGCAAACTCGGTGGGGCCGATTGCATATCTCGGTGGGACCAAAAATATTGCAACAGGTAACAGAGAGTTTGCAAGCCCATCTCGGTGAGACCGAGATCCCATCGGTGAGATCGAACTGATTAGGGTTTCTGGCAGTGGCTATTTCAACTGAACTTGGTGGCTCCGGATAGAAAGAATCGGTGGGGCCGAGTTTGACTTTTGTTTTAGGACATATTTGGAAGTGAGAAAGTGGTTGAGGGCTTTGGAGCATATCACTAAGCACTTTGAGCAAACAAGCCATTAAGCTACACCTCATCCCTTCTTAATAGTATTGGCTTTCCTATAGAATCAATGTGATCTTGGATCACTAAGATATAAAGTGTAGAGTCTTGAGCTTGGAACTTGGGCCAATCCTTTGTCCTTAGCATTTTGAAGGGGTTCCACATCCTCTAGTCCATGCCACTTGATTGTTGAACTCATCTGAAACATACTAGGTAAAAGTGTTAGTCCAACAAGAGATATGTTGTCATTAATTACCAAAATCACCTAGGGAACACTTGTGCTTTCAATCTCCCCCTTTTTGGTAATTGATGGCAACATACATCAAAGCTTTAGATAAAGATATATAGAATAGCAAGTAAAGCTTTGGAAAGACGTGTAACAAGCATAGGCTCCCCCTACATGTATGCAATCATGTGAATATGGTATATAGAAGCATGTGAGAGCATAACCATGACAGAGTAGCAATGTGTTTCATGTATCTTGGCTATATGCATCAGAGTAAGTGATGAAAACATGAGAAATGTACCTTCATGCCCATGAGTCCTTCTTGCAAACAGTATGTACATCAGCAAGAATTTCTCATACACATGGCCATGATGCATATACTTACCTTGTGGTCTTGAGTTGGCTAGGATGTGATGAACCTGCGTAAACAAGGTTAGATAACACATATGCACCTACTAGCTAGAGCAAACAAAAGAAACCACAAGAGTACCAAGACTGGGATGGCATGTAGAGTGAGTACAGAGTACCATGATATGTATTGACATGTCCCCAAAGAGAAGGATATGCAATGAATTTAAGAATTTTCTTTCCCTTGGATATCTTGCTCCCCCTGAATCTAGCATGGGATACTGGGAGAAGATAGGGAACAGAAAAACAGAGCTCAAAGAAACAAATGAACAGAGCTAATGCAAATAAGCACATATGAACATGTCTTTCCCCCAAGAAGACATGTTGTATCTCTCCTCTTGAACATCAAGCATCTGGGATCCTTGAAGATTACTCTTTCCTGGAGTATTCCCTCCCCTAGAGATCTCTCCCCTAGAGATATGATTAAGCTTTGATGTGATCTCTCTCTCTCCCCCTTTGACATCAATTTCCAAGAAGGGTCTTCTGGAATTTGTTGTGAATGGGTTCGGTCCTTGAATCACAGTACAAAGCATTAAGGTAAATGTGATGCTTGCAGAGGACAAGATTCATTGAGTGGAGCTGGATCAAGAATAAAGCAGGAATAAATGGCAAAATGTTTTTCCTATAGTGAAATCGGTGTCACCGAGTTGTATGCTTCGGTTGCTCCGAAAATCTTCGGTTAGACCGGAAACATGAAACCGGTGGAACCGAGTTCATCACAGAAAAACACTTGTCACCTCAGCTCACTAGAAAAATAAGATCTCACAAAGATTTGCAATGAATTGGATGCAGAAAAATGCAGAACAAAGAACAAAGAAAAGAAACTAAAAGGTCTAGATGAAGTTTGAAAGGGGAAACAAATATGCATGAGACAAGTGCAAGAACACAGAAAATAACACAAGAGAACTTCATCTAGAGTTGGGCGGTGACAAAGTCACCTATGTTAGAGTACATTGACTTAGGAGTCAAGTGAGATCACTTGATCATAGGTCGTACTCATTGTTTAAGATCAAAATGGGGTTACCATTTTTCGTTTAAGTATCTTGATGTATTCACATCTTGTCGAGTTGCTTTGACTCATGACTTGGAGTAAAGCTACTCTAAGATGGAATAACATACCTTGGGTGGCGGTGTTGATCTTGATCATGTAGTTGAACTTGTGTGGGTTGCTCAAGGTTGATGTAGCCCATCAAGAGTTGGGAGCACCCTTTGGATTTTGAGTTCATCTACCTACATGGGTTATTTTTCTCAAGGAAGAGCACTCGTGTATCCAACATGACAATCATGAAACTCAACATAGAATTTGTCAAAGGATATGTTTGAAAGGTTTCGTGCTTCCTTGTCATCAATCACCATTGTGTAGAGACTTGATGATGTAGAGATTGCTCAAGATGTGAGTGAATTGCAATCTCATAGAATTAGATTCATCCAAGTACCTACAAGGGTTAGATAACATGCAAGATGCAAATTCTCAAGACATAAGATAATCATCATAGGAGAGATATCAAGAGATTAGTCGTAAGCTCAAGTCTTACATGTATCCAATGGAGTTCCTACTCCAAGTTTGAAGCGTCAATGATGTTCAATTCACCTCTTAACCTGAAAAACACTTTCTCATCAAGTGGTTTGGTGCATATATCCGCTAATTGCTTATCGGTGCGAACATGCTTAAGGTTTATGTCACCCTTAGCAACATGATCTCGAATAAAATGATGACGAACTTCGATATGCTTAGTTCGAGAGTGTTGCACGGGATTGTGAGCAATCTTGATAGCACTTTCATTGTCACAAAGTAATGGAACATGTTTCACATATATCCCATAATCTTTAAGAGTTTGGGTCATCCAAAGTAATTGAGCACAACATGAACCAGCGGCAATATATTCCGCTTCAGCGGTGGATAAGGATACCGAGTTTTGTTTCTTGGAAGACCAAGACACAAGAGATCTACCAAGGAATTGACAAGGACCCGAAGTGGACTTTCTATCAACCTTGTCACCGGCATAGTCCGAGTCGGAGTAGCCAACAAGATCAAAGGAAGCTCTCTTTGGATACCAAATGCCAAAATTTGGTGTATGTATTAAGTATCTCACTATCCTTTTCACGGCCTTAAGATGACATTCCTTAGGAGCAGCTTGATATCGTGCACACATGCACACACTCAACATGATATTGGGACGTGAAGCAAATAGATATAATAATGAACCAATCATAGAGCGATAAACTTTTTGATCAACCGGTTCACCATCTTTGGTCAAATCAAGATGTCCACTAGTAGGCATGGGTGTAGTCATACCTTTGCATTCTTGCATATTGAACTTCTTGAATAAGTCCTTGGTTTATTTCGTTTGAGAGACAAAGGTGCCTTCCTTAGTTTGCTTGATTTGCAAACCAAGAAAGAATTTGAGTTCACTCATCATAGACATCTCAAACTTCTCCGACATTAGCTTCCCAAACTTTTCACTAAAATGAGGGTTAGTTGATCCAAATATAATATCATCAACATAAATTTGGCATACAAATAGTTATCCATTAACACTTTTAGTAAAAAGAGTAGAATCTATTTTTCCAATCTCAAAGCCTTTTTCAATAAGGAACTTGGTCAAGCATTTATACCATGCTCTAGGAGCTTGTTTAAGACCATAAAGGGCTTTGTGAAGTTTGTAAACATGATTAGGTTTCTTAGGGTTGACAAAGCCGGGAGGTTGCTTAACATAAACTTCCTCTTCAATTTCACCATTTAGAAAAGCACTTTTAATGTCCATTTGGTACAAGGTGATATTATGGTGATTAGCATAGGCAAGTAAGATGCGAATGGACTCAAGTCTAGCAACGGGAGCATATGTCTCACCATAGTCCATACCTTCGACTTGTGTCTAGCCTTGGGCGACGAGACGCGCTTTGTTGCGAACCACTTGTCCATCTTCATCTTGCTTGTTGCGAAACACCCATTTGGCACCGATGATGTTGTGTTTGTTGTTGGGCTTTTCAACCAATGTCCACACTTGATTTCTCTTAAAGTTGTGTAGCTCTTCATGCATAGCGTTTATCCAATCCGGATCTTCCAATGCTTCTTCAACCTTCATAGGTTCAATACAAGAGATGCATGAATAGTGTTCACAAAAGTTAGCTAAACGAGTTTTTGAGCGAGTGATTCTCCCGGTTTGGATATCATTGTAGATTTGCTCCACGGGATGATCTTTAGCAATTCTTGCTCGAACTCGTGAAAGCTTTTGCTTGGGTCTTTGTTGAGCATCTTCTTCATCTTGTTCTTCTTCTTGGCCTTCTTCATTGTTGGCGTTGTCGTTCTCTTGTCGTGGTGGATAAGGAGGTTGTTGACGTTCGTCCTGGTGCACTTCCTAGTTTTCTTCTTCTTGGTGTGTCCCACTCGTGGATGCTTCCGTATCAACTCTTGGTTCACCTTGTCGTGAGGTAGAAGCTTCCACTTGGACGGACGAGGTACTCTCCTTCACCTCCATTGGACGAATCTTGCCGATTGACAAGTCTTGGATTGCTTCCGAGGGAACTTTGTCTCCTACATCAATTGGCAATTGCTCTACTTGTGAGCCGTTAGATTCATCAAACTTCACATCTACCGTTTCTTCAACCTTTCGGGTGAAATTGTTGTAGACACGGTATGTGTGAGAGTTTGAGCCATAACCAAGTAGGAAACCTTCATGAGACTTCGGAGCAAATTTAGAACGACGATGCTTATCAAGAATGTAGCACTTTGAGCCGAATACTCGAAAGTATCCAACTTGGGGTTTGTTACCGGTGAGGAGCTCGTATGCCGTCTTGCCGAGTAGTTTGTGAAGATACAAACGATTTGTTGCATGACAAGCTGTCTCAACTGCTTCCACCCAAAAGTGTTTTGGTGTCTTGTACTCATCAAGCATCGTTCTCGCCATCTCGATAAGAGTCCGGTTCTTCCTCTCAACTACTCCATTTTGTTGAGGTGTGTACGTAGCCGAGAACTCATATGAGATCCCTTCTTCGTCAAGAAAGGTGTCTACATTTGCGTTCTTAAACTCCATTTCATTGTCGCTCCGAACCTTCTTGATCTTCACGTCGAATTGATTTTGGGCCTTCCTAGCAAAGTTTTTGAAGATCTTTTGGACCTGCGATTTGTCATCAAGAAAGAACACCCACGTAAATCTTGAAAAATCATCAACTATGACCAGACCAAATGAGTTACCACCGAGACTCTTGTAGGCATTTGGACCAAAGAGATCCATGTGAAGTAGCTCGAGTGGTCTTCTTGTGGTCATGATGTTCTTAGTGCGATGACTTCCTCCAACTTGTTTCCCTGCTTGACAAGCACTACAAAGTTTATCCTTGTCAAATATGACATCGTTAACGCCAAGGATATGATTTCCTTTAATGAGTTTGTCAAGGTTTCGCATGCCCACATGGCCTAGCCTTCTATGCCACAACCAGCCTTTAGAAGATTTAGCAATTAAGCAAGTTTTAGGTTGAGCCTTTTTAGTGAAATCAACAATGTAAAGATCTCCTCTACGTATACCAGTAAAGACCATTTTATGATTATCTCTACGAAACACTTGGCAGTCTACTTCAGTAAATAGGACATTGAAACCGAAATCAGCAAGTCTAGATACTGAAAGTAAGTTGTAGACAAGAGATTCAACAAGCATGACATTTTGTATGGAGCTATCATGTGAGATGTCCACCTTGCCAAGGCCAACCACCTTACCCTTTGAATTATCACCAAAAGTGACATACTTTCGAGGGCCGTCATTTTCAGCAAGCTCAGAGAACATGTCTTTATCTTCGGTCATATGATCAGTACATCCACTATCAAGGACCCCTTCATTTCCTCCAACCATGTAGCCGCGAAGATTTGCCATAAGACCAAAGTGTCTCATCGCATCATCGAGATCATAGTCACTATCATCATCATCCTCATCCGAGTATTCATGTTCAACATCATCTTGTGATTGATCAATTCCTAGAGAGGGCAATTCATTAGATAAATGATCATTTCTATAGTTATCCTTATGCATTCTAATAGCTCTAGAAATGATATTGCTAATGATTCCAACATCTCCTTTGGCACTCGTAAGATTAGTAAGCTCAATTAAGCAGTCGCCAAATTTGGGATCATTGGAACTCATCTTAATCAAGGCAATAGACTTATGGAGGATTTCATCTAGATCTTTCAAGGAATAATTAGGAAAGAGTTCCTCAAGAAATTTCCATATGGTGTAGGCACACTTAAGAGTAGGCAGACATCCAATCAAGTTTCTAGACAAGCCTCTAGTGGTAAGATTAACAATTCGAAGATTGCGAATCATGTCAATTGACTCATCAAGGGTAGGATGCATGGGATCAACATGAGGTGCACAAGGGCTAGCAATATACTTGTTCAAGTGATATTCATTGAAAATCTCAAGCATTTCATTTTTCCACTCATGAAAATATTCTCCATCAAGAATAGGCACTCTATGCCTAAGACTCCCCAAAGTAGACTCATCCATCTTCCTCCAATGGTTTTTAAACCAAGGCAATGGAGACCAAAGCTCTGATACCAATTGAAAGGATCGAGAAGAGGTGTCTAGAGGGGGGTGATTAGGCGCTAAGTGCCAAAAGTTACATTTTTTAATTTCTTTATGTTGAAGTGGAGTTTAGGCACTAGTTTAATAAACACAATACATATCAAGCAAGCATGCAAAGAGTATATGAGCAGCGGAATGTAAAGCATGCAACTTGCAAGAATATAAAGGGAAGGGTTTGGAGAATTCAAACGCAATTGGAGACACGGATGTTTTTGTCGTGGTTTCGATAGGTGGTGCTATCGTACATCCACGTTGATGGAGACTTCAACCCACGGAGGGTAACGGTTGCGCGAGTCCACGGAGGGCTCCACCCACGAAGGGTCCATGAAGAAGCAACCTTTTCTATCCCATCATGGCCATCGCCCACGAAGGACTTGCCTGACTAGCGGTAGATCTTCACGAAGTAGGCGATCTCCTTGCCCTTACAAACTCCTTGGTTCAACTCCACAATCTTTGTCGGAGGCTCCCAAGTGACACCTAGCCAATCTAGGAGACACCACTCTCCAAGAAGTAACAAATGGTGTTTTGATGATGAACTCCTTGCTCTTGTGCTTCAAATGATAGTCTCCCCAACACTCAACTCTCTCTCATGGGATATGGATTTGGTGGAAAGAAGATTTGAGTGGAAAGCAACTTGAGGAAGGCTAGAGATCAAGATCCATATGGTAGGAATGGAATATCTTGGCCTCAACAAATGAGTAGGTGGTTCTCTCTCAGAAAATGTGTATTGGAAGTGTAGGTAAGTTCTGATGGCTCTCTTCACGAATGAAGAGTGGGTGGAGGGGTATATATAGCCTCCACACAAAAACTAACCGTTACACACAATTTACCAATCTCGGTGAGACCGAAGTGAAAAACTCGGTCGGACCGATTTAGCAAACCTAGTGACCGTTAGGGTTTTCTATGGGACCGACTAGATCAACTCGATGGAACCGATGTGCTGGGTTTAGGGTAAAACCAAAACTCGGTTTGACCGATTACTCAGACTCGGTGGGACTGATTTGGGTAGTAAGCGAAACAGAGAGTTGGCCAAGCAAACTCGGTGGGGCCGATTGCATATCTCGGTGGGACCGGAAATATTGCAACAGGTAACAGAGAGTTTGCAAGCCCATCTCGGTGAGACCGAGATCCCATCGGTGAGACCGAACTGATTAGGGTTTCTGGCAGTGGCTATTTCAACTGAACTTGGTGGCTCCGGATAGAAAGAATCGGTGGGGCCAAGTTTGACTTTTGGTTTAGGACATATTTGGAAGTGAGAAAGTGGTTGAGGGCTTTGGATCATATCACTAAGCACTTTGAGCAAGCAAGCCATTAAGCAACACCTCATCCCTTCTTAATAGTATTGGCTTTCCTATAGACTCAATGTGATCTTGGATCACTAAGATATAAAATGTAGAGTCTTGAGCTTGGAGCTTGGGCCAATCCTTTGTCCTTAGCATTTTGAAGGGGTTCCACATCCTCTAGTCCATGCCACTTGATTGTTGAACTCATCTGAAACATACTAGGTAAAAGTGTTAGTCCATCAAGAGATATGCTGTCATTAATTACCAAAATCACCTAGGGAACACTTGTGCTTTCAATCTCCCCATTTTTGGTAATTGATGGCAACATACATCAAAGCTTTAGATAAAGATATATAGAATAGCAAGTAAAGCTTTGGAAAGACGTGTAACAAGCATAGGCTCCCCCTACATGTATGCAATCATGTGAATATGGTATATAGAAGCATGTGAGAGCATAACCATGACAGAGTAGCAATGTGTTTCATGTATCTTGGCTATATGCATCAGAGTAAGTGATGAAAACATGAGAAATGTACCTTCATGCCCATGAGTCCTTCTTGCAAATAGTATGTACATCAGCAAGAATTTCTCATACACATGACCATGATGCATATGCTTACCTTGTGGTCTTGAGTTGGCTAGGATGTGATGAACCTGCGTAAACAAGGTTAGATAACACATATGCACCTACTAGCTAGAGCAAACAAAAGAAACCACAAGTAAAAATAAAAGCAAAGTAAATAACTAAGTATTGGAAGATTAATATGATGAAGATAGACCCGGGGGCCATAGGTTTCACTAGTGGCTTCTCTCAAGAGCATAAGTATTTTACGGTGGGTGAACGAATTACTGTTGAGCAATTGACAGAATTGAGCATAGTTATGAGAATATCTAGGTATGATCATGTATATAGGCATCACGTCCGAGACAAGTAGACCGACTCCTGCCTGCATCTACTACTATTACTCCACTCATCGACCGCTATCCAGCATGCATCTAGAGTATTAAGTTCACGAAAACAGAGTAACGCCTTAAGCAAGATGACATGATGTAGAGGGATAAATTCATGCAATATGATAAAAACCCCATCTTGTTATCCTCGATGGCAACAATACAATACGTGCCTTGCTACCCCTACTGTCACCGGGAAAGGACACCACAAGATTGAACCCAAAGCTAAGCACTTCTCCCATTGCAAGAAAGATCAATCTAGTAGGCCAAACCAAACTGATAATTCGAAGAGACTTGCAAAGAAAACCAATCATACATAAAAGAATTCAGAGAAGATTCAAATATTGTTCATAGATAATCTTGATCATAAACCCACAATTCATCGGTCTCAACAAACACACCGCAAAAAGAAGATTACATTGAATAGATCTCCACAAGAGAGGGGGAGAACATTGTATTGAGATCCAAAAAGAGAGAAGAAGCCATCTAGCTAATAACTATGGACCCGAAGGTTTGAGGTAAACTAGTCACACTTCATCGGAGAGGCTATGGTGTTGATGTACACTAGTAGAAGGGGCTTTCGTTCGGGCCTGGCCAGCCCATTAGTCCCGGTTCTTCCACGAACCGAGACCAATGGATGCATTTGTCCCGGTTCGTGAGCCCAGGGGGCCGACCGGGGCCTCGTGGTCATTGGTCCCGGTTCGTATGGACCCATTTGTCCCGGTTCCAGGCACGAACCAGGACCAATGGGCCTCGCTCATGGCCCACAAACATTGGTCTCGGTTCTTGGCTCGAACCGGGACAGAAGGCTGGGCTTTAGTCCCGGTTCCAGCCATGAACCGTGACAAATGAGTTGCCTATATATACCCCGTTGCTGCAGCAGAGCACTCCACAGTGCTCTGTTTTTTCTGGCCGGCGAGGAGAGGGCATTTGGGTGCTCTAGCTCACCTCCTGTGCACACGAGGTGTTCGATGAAATGCCCAAGCCACGCTAGTTAAGCTTTCTCCTCTCGAAGGTCGACCTCCAAGCTCCATTTCCCCCGAGATTTGTCTACGTTTAGCGGTCCATCACGTCCCGTCCCCGTCTTCACCGCCGTCGATCGCCCGCGCCGATCTCGTCGCCTGCACCACTATGGTGAGCCTCTTATCTTCTTCTAAAAGGAAAAAAAATTCTTACTTTAGATAGATACTTGTCTAATTTTCTTACTTTTATTATTTCTTGTGCTTATATAGTGCGATGGTTTTGGTATCCGCCCCCGTCGGCCCTCGTCCTGGCTATGATTCCGATGTGGTATATATTATCTTTTATAACTATTTGGTTCATTTATTGTTTATGACAATTATGCCCATCAAGTTGACATAGATTTTATTTATGTAGGAGGTAGTTGAACCGGAAATTCCAACCGACCCTATTGTCGAGAGGTTAAATTTAGTTGAAGAAGAAAACAATTACTTGAAGGAAAAAATAAAAAATATTGAGGAGGAGAAGATGATATTGGAGTTGCATGTTGCGGATGTCGTCGATGATCACAAGATCAAGATGGATGCAATGCGGTTGAAGATGAGAAAGATTAGAAAATATGCCATTCATACCGAGGCTTGGTATCATTATGCCTGTCGGTGTACTAGAGTAGGGGTACCCTAGTATCCCGAATTTGTGCACGGGCAGTCGCAGTATCCCATGGCAAGGCTTGCTGGGTGACCGCCAAAGTCCTCCGTGGTTCCTTTGGAGCCATTCAAGAACAAAGTATCCAACCAAGACACCACAAGACCCCGGCAAGAGGAGCTTGCCGGGAAGGCCAACCAAGGCAAAGCGCTTAAGGAGACAAGACCCCGGCAAGAGGAGCTTGCCGGGAAGGCCAACCAAGGCACCTCAAGGAACTTGCCGCAGCGCGCCTCGCGTCCCAGCAAGGCCCGGTGAGCGACAAGCTCCCGGACGTAACAAGACAACGACCGCGACAAGGCGCTTGCCGCGGCAAGCCACCACTCTGTGCCCGCGCTGCAGCACATCCACCAACGTGTCGCTCTGGGACCCTTCCAGGCTTGCGTAGCGGGAGGCTGTGCAGCCAGCGGTGCGCAGTGACAAGCGGTGCTGACAAGATTGCCATCGTGGTGAGCGGTGGCGTCCCTGACGGTCCCTTTTGCACTGTTTAGGCGACACAGATGGGCATTTAATGCCCTTGTCCCCTGCCGTCAGGGTTAGGTATGATACACTATAGCGGGTAGCTGTACCTACCGCAGCACCTTTCCATTTTTACCCTCCGTCTCCGTTGCCACCTGTTGGTGACCCCTTGAGCATATAAAAGGAGGCCCGTGCGCAACGTAGAGGGGTCAGCTAGTTCAGAGAACACTCATGCTCGGTCTCGTTAGCTGGTGGTGTGTACTGTAGCACTCCACGCTCCCGAGCAAGAACTCAATACAAACCACAAAGCAGGAGTAGGGTTTTACACATCCGTGCGGCCCGAACCTGGGTAAACTGCTCGTGTGCTTCGCCTCGATCCGCTCTTTGCACGACCTCCGCCCCCGCCGAACCGAAAGGGACTCGGTCCGGCGGTCCCATAGGTGTTCGTGTATTAGTCCCCCGACATCTTTGGCGTGCCAGGTAGGGGGCGTCGAGGTTGTGTGAACTAGATCCGGCGTTCGCGCGAGCTAGATCTTCATCATCTTCATCGACATGCCGCCGAAGAAGAAGGTTTTGGAAGCGGCTGCTCCGTCCGCGCCGAACCCACCATCGCCGGAGCGAACGGCTGATGGGGCAGGAGCCGGCGGAAGAACGAGCGTCGACGAGGGAGCTCACGGTGTTGCCAGGTCCAAGGATAAGGCTGCGCTGCCTGTCGGCGGCGTAGCCGGCTCCCACAATGACCGGGCGCACTCCAAGACCTTGGCGTCCGTACATGCACCGCACCCATCTTAGGAGGCGCGGGACCGGCAGCGTCATGGTACTCACAGTACCATGCGTTTGCTGGACCAAGATCGAGCTGGTGGATCCCGGAGTGCTCAAGACCAGCATGCACGCCAACATGCTGGCACGAGCGAGGCATGGTCGCCTGGACGGGACACTGCTCCTTCTAACATAGTTAGAAGTCTGAGCATATCCCGCTCCTCGCACCGTTTGCCACCGCCACCCGCCACTGCAGCAGAAGCTTTAGCGCGAGCTCAACTGCTCCTGGACTACCCTCCAACGGCGGACAAGATCGACGACTGGAGGGCCACCATTCAGAGTCTCATCGGCTTTGCCAACGGCGACACTCAACAGCAGCCGAGCACGTCGCAGCCGCGGCAAGCCAGCCAGGCACGAGCCGGTAGCGACAAGACCGGTGGGGGTGCAACCACTGTGCACTCTCCGCCCCGAAGGCCAAGATCGCCGACTCGCCGGATCCACCTCGACAGTGACTCCACCGCGTCATCAGATCCACGAGCTCGCCGCGATCAGCGCCAAGTTCTTCATGAACGACAGCAAGAAGACGCTCGTACGCGCATCGAGCGCCGAAGAGAAGCGCGACGTCAATCGGACCAGCGCGCTGGGCCCTCTATTGACATGCATGCGCCAGGGGAACCAGGCGACTTGCCGTACGCGGTAGTTTGCCCTGCGTTTACTCGTGAGCTGCGGCAAGTCCAGTGGCCTAGCATGAAGAATTTCAAGCCAGATGTACCAGAGAAGTATGACGGCAAGTCGCATCCGTCGGAGTTCCTCAGCATCTACACCATCGCGGTGCATGCTGCCGGGGGACGGGACGACAAGATCCTTGCCAACTACTTCCCGCTGGTGCTCAAACCCAACGTCAGGTCCTGGCTCATGCACTTGCCGGACAACTCCATATCCTCCTGGGCAGACCTTTGCCATCAGTTTGTCGGCGCCTTTACAGGCGGCCAAAAACCTTATGGCCAAGAGAGTGACCTTCATCTGCTCGCCCAGAAAGAAGGAGAGCCCCTGCGCAAGTACATTCAGAGATTCAGCCGTGTACAGCACAACATCCCAGATGTCCACCCTGCCGCGGTCATCAACGCGTTCCATCAGAACGTGCGTAACCGCAGGATGCGGGAGGAGATGGCGATGTGCAAAATCAGAGACGTCAGCGAGCTGTATGCCCTGGCCGACAAGTGTGCACGTGCTGAGGAAGGGAGGAAACTCCCTGGAGAGAATGCAGGAGCAGGAGGATCTGACAGCGAGGATGCTGCCCCGGCAAAGAAAAACCGGCGGCGGAACAGGAAGAAGAAAGGCAAAGATGTGCTAGTCGTTGAGCAGTCCGGCAACGAAGGTGGCGCCAAGAAAGCCAAAGTTGGTAGCTCCGGCAAGGAGATTGCCACATGCACCAACTGCCAGGCTGTGGCAGTTGCCGACAAGCAGGACGACACCAACAAGCAGTACTGCAAGATCCACCGCACCAAGGGCGATGACCTCCAGAGCTGCAAGAAAGTCGAACAACTTGTCCAGCAGCAAAAAGCCAAATACGAGCGACGCGACAAGGAGAGGGCCCAAGGTGGCGATGGAGAATCCGGCAAGAAGCGCGCCGGCCGGGGAGGACGCCGCGGCAAGGCCAAGCAGCGGCAAGGATACAGACCTCCCCGCGGCCGCGACAAGGATGAAGATGACGACGGCGACAAAGATATGGATGACGCCGAGACCAGTGAGCAGGAGTTCCAGAAAGCCACAGAGGTCTTGTGCGTTGATGGCGGTGCTTCTCTGCATACTTCACGCCGCCAACTCAAACAGTGGGTGCGGGAAGTCAATGCGGCGGAGCCACCTATCGAGTCACGCAAGCTTCTGAAATGGTCCGGCACGCCTATCATCTTTGATATTGAGGACCACCCTGATCGCACAACTGCGGTCGGGTGCTTGCCGATGTTGGTTTCACCAACTATCCGCAACCTCAAGGCCACTAAGATGTTAGTTGACGGCGGGGCCGGCTTGAACCTGATCTCCTCCATGGTACTCCAGAAACTCCAGATCCCTGATAGCGAGCTCGAAGAGACCGGCACATTCCAAGGAATCAACCCGGGAAGGAGCAAGCCGAAGGGGAAGGTCACGTTGCCAGTAACATTTGGCAGCGAGCTGAACTTCAGGACTGAGAGGGTCACTTTTGACGTTGCTGATATTCCATTGCCTTACAATGGGATTCTCGGCCGTCCAGCACTCGCCAAGTTCATGGCAGCCTCTCACTACGCATACAACATGCTGAAGATGCCAGGCCCGATAAGCGTCATCTCTGTCCCCGGTGACAAGAAGGATGCTCTTATCTGCGCCGGAAGATCTACCGGGAAGTGGCAGCCGCAACAGATCGCAAGTCACTTGCCGCTGAAGCTCCCGGGGGGAAGAAGAAGACCAAGTCCGGCAAGAGTCCTGATGCCCACTCCGGCAAGCGCACCTCTTCGGAGTGCTGCGTTGCCGTCGAGGACGCACCATCGAGCTCCACTGGCAAGTGTAAGAAGACAATGGCAGCTCCACTAGAGATGAAGAAGGTGTCCGCCAAGGAGGACGGCACTGGTGGTACCTTCATCATCAGTGCCACTCTTTACCCTAAATAGGAAAGCGCGCTCATTGCTTTCCTGCGGGCGAATGTCGACGTGTTTGCGTGGCAACCGTCTGACATCCCCGGTGTTCCCAGGAAAGTAATTGAGCACGACCTTGCCGTTTGTCCTCATGCGTGGCCCGTCAAGCAGAAGATCAGGAAGCAAGCAGTAGAGCGCCAAGAATTCATTGCAGAAGAGATCAAGAAGTTGGAAGCAGCAGGCCTTGTCAGAGGAGTGCTCCATCCTACGTGGTTGGCCAATCCTGTAGTCGTGCGCAAGGCGAATGGGAAATGGAGACTTTGTATCGATTTTACCGATGTTAACAAAGCTTGTCCCAAAGACCCATTTCCTTTGCCGCGCATTGACCAGATTGTTGACTCCACAGCCGGATGTGATTTGCTTTCATTTCTTGACGCATATTCAGGATACCATTAGATCTTCATGGCAGAAGAGGATGAAGAGAAGACCGCATTTATTACTCCATGTGGCATGCACTGTTTCATACGGATGCCTTTCGGATTAAAAAATGATGGTTCAACATTTGCAAGAGTAGTCCATGTCGCTCTTGAGCCACAAATACATAGAAATGTGGAAGCCTATATGGATGACATAGTGGTCAAGAGCAAGGACAAGGCAACTCTGATCCAAGATTTAGACGAGACCTTTGCAAATCTGCGCAAGATCAGCCTCAAGCTCAACCCAGAGAAGTGTGTGTTTGGAGTCCCCTCCGGCAAGCTTCTCGGGTTCTTCGTGTCTCAGCGGGGAATCGAAGCCAATCCCGACAAGATCAAGGCCATTGAGCAGATTGAAGCACCAAAGCGCGTCAAGGATGTACAAAGACTTGCCGGTTGCGTGGCTGCTCTCAGCAGGTTTATCTCTAGGTCTGCTGAGCGCGCCCTGCCATTTTTCAAATTATTGAAAAAGCCAGGTCCAATGAAATGGACTCTAGAAGCGGAGGCTGCGCTGCAAGACTTGAAGAGATACCTGTCCTCCCCTCCAATACTTGTCGCACCTAAGCCACAAGAGAAGTTGCTGCTGTATATAGCGGCAACCAATCAAGTGGTTAGTGCTGCGTTAGTAGCAGAGAGGGAGGCGGATGACGAGCCAGCAACCACGGCAAAAGCATCCAGCGACAAGCAAAGGGCTTCCCCGGCAAGCTCTGGTCCCGACAAAGATGGATCTGCGCAGATGCACGAGGAGATACAGAAGAAAATAGTGCAGCGCCCAGTTTACTTTGTCAGCTCCCTTCTGCAGGGGGCTAGGTCAAGGTACTCTGGCATGCAAAAATTGCTTTTCGGCCTTCTCATGGCCTCGAGAAAGCTGCGCCATTACTTCCAAGCACATGAGATCACAGTTGTCACTCGCTTTCCGCTGAAGAGGATACTACAGAATCCAGAAGCGACAGGCAGGATTGTTGAGTGGGCACTGAAACTGTCAAGCTTTGGCCTCAAGTTTGAGAGTACTGCAGAGCATTGGCAGAATTTATAGCAGAATGGGCGCCAACACCAGATGAAGAAATTCCAGAAACGAGCATCCCCGTCGACAAAGCAAGCAAAGAGTGGCTGATGTACTTTGATGGTGCTTTTTCGCTGCAAGGCGCCGGCGCTGGCGTGCTGCTTATCGCACCCACCGGAGAGCACCTCAAGTACATAGTCCAGATGCACTTTCCCAAGGAGCAAGCAACAAACAATACTGCAGAGTATGAAGGCTTGCTTGCCGGTCTCAAGATCGCGGCAGACCTTGGGATCAAGAAGCTCATTGTCAGGGGTGACTCACAGCTTGTCGTCCGCCAAGTAAACAAGAGTTATCAGAGGCCGTTGATGGAAGCTTACGTCAACGAAGTGAGAAAGCTAGAAGAGCACTTTGAAGGCCTACAGATGGAGCATGTTCCAAGAACTCAGAACGCCATTGCCGATGGCCTGTCAAAGTGCGCTGCACTTAAGTTACCTGTGGAACCAGGGATCTTTGTGCTCAAGCTGACTCAACCGTCCGTAACGCCATCAACTGGACAGAGCAAGAAGAGGAAGTTGATTTCTGGTGACTATTTGCCGGCAGAGCTTCCCGAAGCCGCCGCCAAGAAGGTCCCCAAAATCAAAGCCAAGAGCGCTGAGGAGCAATCTGCTCCGGCAAGCCCTAGGGTTTGTTCCGTTGAAGCAGAAGCTCCCGGCAAGTTTTGCTCCGGCAAGCTTGCCGGGGAACGTCAAGCTCCGACAGAGCCGCAGGTTCTCGCTGTAGAAGGGGACGTTCCCGCAGCAACAGATTTGCCTTGAGCTGAGGAGCAGTCTGCTCCGGCAAGCCCTAGGGTTTGTTCCGTCGAAGCAGAAGCTCCCGGCAAGTTTTGCTCCGACAAGCTTGCCGGGGAACGACAAGCTCCGGCAGAGCAGCAGGTTCTCGCCGTAGAAGCAAATGTTCCCGCAGCAGCAGATTTGCCTTTAGTCCTTGTTGTCGAGCCACAAGCTCCAACATGGGCACAACAGATTGTCCGTTTCCTTCAGACAGGAGAACTTCCCGAAGAGCAAGAAGAAGCGGAAAGAGTAGCCCGACAGTCAAGTATGTACCAGTTTGTCGACAAGACACTGTACAGAAGAAGACTCAACGGTGTGAAATTGAAGTGTATTCACCGGGAAGACGGACAAAAGCTGTTGGCAGAGATACATGGAGGCATATGTGGTCACCACATTGGCGCAAGAGCACTTGTCGGCAAAGCATTCCGGCAAGGTTTCTTTTGGCCGACAGCCCTCCAGGATGCAACTGCACAAGTAACCAAGTGTGAAGCGTGCCAGTTCCATTCCAAGCAGATACACCAACCAGCTCAAACTCTCCAGACGATCCCTTTATCCTGGCCATTTTCGGTCTGGGGGCTCGACATCCTCGGCCCCTTTCCCCGAGCAGTCGGGGGCTTTGAGTACTTATACGTCGCAATCGACAAGTTCACAAAGTGGCCGGAAGTGGAACCAGTGAGGAAGGTGACAGCACAGTCAGCAGTCAAGTTCTCCAGGTCGATTGTTTGCCGCTTCGGGATCCCTAACAGGATAATCACCAACAACGGTACGCAATTCACGAGCCACACCTTCATGCAGTACGTCCAAGATCTTGGCGCCAAGGTCTACTTCGCTTTTGTTGCTCACCTGAGAAGCAACGGTCAAGCAGAGAGGGCAAATGCTGAAGTGCTGCGCGGGCTCAAGACCAAGACTTTCGACAGGCTGCACAGGTGCGGAAAAAACTGGATCGAGGAGCTGCCGGTGGTTCTTTGGTCGATCAGGACGACGCCAAATCGAGCCACTGGCCAGACACCTTTCGCTCTAGTCTATGGAGCAGAGGCAGTTATCCCCACGGAACTTGTATACGGGTCACCTCGAGTGCTCGCTTATGATGAGCTCGAGCAAGAGCAGCTGCGACAAGATGACGCGCTGCTCCTTAAGGAAGACCGTCTTCAGGCTGCTGTGCGAGCTGCTCGCTACCAGCAAGCTTTGCGCCGCTACCATAGCCGCAAAGTTAACACCAGAAGTCTCGAGGAAGGCAACCTTGTTCTTCGGCGCGTTCAGTCCGCCAAGAATTCCAACAAGTTGACGCCGAAGTGGGAAGGCCCTTACCGGGTGAAACGAGTCACTAGGCCTGGCGCTGTCCGCCTTGAGACCGAAAATGCCATTCCGGTGAGCAACTCCTGGAACATTGAGCATCTTCGTAAGTTTTACCCGTAAGGCGCGGTTGCTGGAACCTGTTCCGGCAACCACCTTTTGTACAAGTCTTGCCGATGTTGCATGTAATCCTTTGTACAAAGCCGGGCGCAGACCCCATGCATAAGTAAAGCTCATGTGCTCCGCACATTTTGTCAATCTCATGCTTTCTATTTTTTGCATATATGATCTGACACTTTGTGCAGCACCTACTCCCCGATAAGCAATAACGAGCCGTAAGGCTCCATATTTTTTGCATATATTTTCTCTTCTTTCTTTTTTCTCAAGGAA
>NC_057812.1:55488330-55492362 GCF_018294505.1 Triticum aestivum | reverse complement strand
GGAGGAGAAGATAATGGTATGGACCAGGCGTCGTTCAAGAGAGTTTCGCCTTGCCGGGAAGCAAACAACAGAAAAGCTAAGTTGCCAAAGTTTGAGCAATCAGATTTTTTAAATTTTAAGTTATCTCCCTTGAACGACCGCACTTTGTATGGAAAACCTGTGCGCGGAGGAACCAACTCGTAGCTAGTTGCGCCTTTATTTTGTTTCAAGTCCGCTCAACAACTTAAGTGAGCTGCAACTAGTTGCGACAAGGTTTCTTGCCGGTAGTGGCACCGCCAGCAGGCTGCTGACGTTCCGCACTCAGTGCTCGCGGCTCAGGTGCCTGCACCGGCAAGTTCCCTAAAAGCGTAGGGAAAAAACATACAAAGGGAGGAATCAAGTAAAGGGAATAACATTGCAATCATTGCCCAGAATAGAGTTATAGTACAAAGATAGCTTGTCGCGGCTCTAACAGATTGTTTTCATAACATGACAAATAGCGACAAGAAAAGAAGAAATGGGCGGCCTAATCTACGCGGTCGCCTTCGATCCTCTTGATCCCGCTCACCTTGTCCACAATGGGTGCGACAAGGGCCTTGAGCGCCTCCAGATCGGCATCCGGCGGCAAGGTCTTGAGGACGTTGGTGAAGTTGAGGCCCGGATTGCGGAAGGCCACCTTCACCAACACTTTCTGAAGGGCTCCTGCGCAGATTTTGCGCGACTCGTCAGCCAGCTGCTTTGGGATCCTCTCCCGCAGTCGCTGGAGGGCCGTCACCACGCCCTTGAAGAACAAGACGAGCTTGGCGCTGGGTTGGAGGTTCTCGTCAGAGGGATACCCGAGATCCTCCATCCCCAGCTGCGCCAGCTCCCTGTCAATGTCTGTGGCAGCGTTCACAAGACTCTCCGTCCAGTGCTCCACAGTTTCCCTGAAGGCATTTTGGGTGGCGGCAACACTCTCTAGCAGCGCCTTGTCGGCCTTGATCTCCTCCCTCAAGGCCTCCTCCTGCTTCTTGGCGCTGTCCAATGTCTTGGTCAAAGCGGTCAGCTTCAACTCAAGACCCGTGTTGGAGTCCTTGGCGGTGCTGAGCTCTTTGCTCTTCTCGACGAGAGCGGCCTCCAGCTGCGCCACCTTCGTCTCCAACTCCTTCTTGGCGGCCTCGGCGGCGGCAGCATCCTCTGCTTGCTTGAGGGCTCCGCCGAGTTTTTCTTCGCGCACGGAGAGCTCCTCCTCGTGTGCGTCAAGATTAACCTTCCGCTGCGCCAGCTCGCCCTCCTCCGCGGATAGCTTCATGGCGGCAAGCTGCTGTTGCTCTTCGATTTCAGCTTTTTCGAGGAGGAAGGCCTTCTGCGCTTCGTCGAGTTGCTCCCGCTCCTCTGCCAAGGACCGACGAGCTTCCTGGTGGAAGCCTCGGAGCTCCTCCGTGCGCTTCTCGATGTCTGCTCCCGCCTTCGCGACAAGCGCCTCGCGGGACTCCAGCTTGGCTTGCCGCGCGCGGTAGAGCGACACCAGCTTCCACAGCAGCCGCTCCTCCTCAGGCTCATTGCTGCTGCTTGGCGCGTCAACCACCGTCAACCTAGCGGAGGCGAGCACCTCCCTGTCGAAGGTCTCTCCCTCGACCGACGCCCTAGAGCTTGACGCCCAGGGGAGGTTGATGAAGACGTCATCGCCGGCCTTCAAGTAGACGCCCGGCTGGGGCTCCTCGGAGCTTGGCGCTGCGGCTTCGGCGGACGGATCGGCGGTCGGCATAGCGCCTGGCGCTCCTGCGGCCTCTGGGCCGTCAGTACGATTGCCAGACCCCTCGCCAGTTGCTGCGGCGGCAGCCTTGGCGGCCTCGGCGCCGGTGGGATCGCCAGCGCCGGCTGCTTCTTCGGCGGCGACCTCGGTCTCCATCTGCTCCGCAGCAGATGGGTCTAATAGCCGGCAAGGGGAGAAGAGTCAAGCAAAACCCAGCAAAAACCCAAGAAGATCAAGAGAAGAAGGACCCAAGGGAAGTTTTGCAGCAAAAGGATTACCTGTGCCAGTTTCTGTAGTCAGGTTCTCCGCCGTCGGAGGGCCGCTGGCGCTGTCCCTTGCCGGAGAACCCTCCCTTGCCGGAGATTTCTCCCTTACCGGAAAGCCCTCCCTTGCCGGAGAGCTCTTCCTTGTCGGGGGATTACCCCTTGGCTCTTGGTGGGGCTGCTCTGCTCCTACATAAATCAGCAATCAAATATCAGCAAAGACAAGTACCCATGCGCGCCTCACAGCGGAAAGTAAATCATACACTTACGCTGGGGGCTGCTTTGGAGAAAAGTCGCCGGGTCCGGCAAGGTTGTCTCGGGCGCGCCACCTGTCGCAGTGGGCTCGTCCTCGATGACGATCACCGGGACCTTAGCTCTCTTTGCCGCTCTCTGGGCCAGAGTCCTGAAGAGGAACAAGTTCAGAGTCAAGCAAATGAGATATAAGAAAAACAGCAAGAATTGAAGAACTACAAGTACATCAAGAGAAGCTTACTCTTCCTCTTCTTCTTCTCCCTCGTCTGAGCTGAACGCGGAGAAGTCGAAGTCCAGCGCGCGCCCGACGCGAGGAGGCGGAGGAGAAGCTTCCCTTGGCCGCTTGGCGGGAGCAGTGGCGGTGGTCTGAGACGACCCCGCTCCAGCTGTTCGCGCGGCGTGAGCAGCGGCAGGAACTGAAGCGGTGGTCCGGCTAGATCCCGCTCCAGTTGCCGTTGCAGCATGAGGCGCTCCCGCGGCAACGGTGTTTGCCGCGGTGGAGCGTGTCACGCGGCGCGGCGACTGTTGACCCGCTTGCCGCTCCGCTACATCACCGGCCTTGCGGAGACGCCTTCTTGGTGGGGATGAAGGTTCTGCTTGCGGCGAGCTGCCCGAAGATGAGGAGGAAGAGGAGTTGATTTCCAGCAAGCCGCTCGTGTCCTTGGCGGGCTCGCTCGGCTTGGCGTCACGCCCGGCAAGCTCCTTCTTGCCGGCGGGCTCCCCTCGCTTGGCACGGCTTGCCGCTTCTGCTGCATCTGCCTCCTCCACGGTGAACCCAAAGTCGCTCGGGCTGCGGCTGGCGCTGCTTCTTCCAGCCTAGTGGCAATGAGCGCCATCTCTGCATTGGTGGTGTCGTGGGTGAGGCTGTCCTTCTCGTCGGAGCGGATCGGCACTTCCACCAAGTCATCGAAGAACTGCTGCACGACGTCGTCCGCAGGCTCCTCCCAAGTTGGCACAATCCCATGCGAGTCGCACTCCGGCATCATTGCACGGATGCGGTCGAGCGAGGAATTGTTGCACAGCGGAACGACGCCCCCCGGCAACCTGAACACCTCGGGATGTTGGGGGTCATACTTGAACAGCTCCTGCAGCATCGCGTTGAGCTCCAGGACAGTGAAGTTGAAGTTGAGGCCCGGTCGCAACCTCATGATATCTGCCGCATTCTTAAACTCCCAGGCAGGTCTTCCTCGTTCCTGCAGGGGGCGATGCGGCGGCGAAGAAAGTCTGTGCCAACAGCGCCTACAGTAAGACCGGCAAGCCTGAGGCGTAGGATCCTAGTGACGGCAATCTTCAGCCTGTTGTCTTCCGGGGCCACGTCACTCCAATCGCTGCCGCGTGCTACTGGGGTTTGGCGCCGGGTGGTGAATGGCTGCGGGTTCTCCTCGTCAATCCAGCACCAATCTGCTCTCCACTCCTCCCACTTGCCGCGGAACTCTCCCTCCAGATAGGTTTCTTTCTTGCCGGCCCTCGAGATCCACGCGATTCCGCCGGATAATGGCTCCCCTCTCTCTACTCGGGGTATGAAGAAATGGCGGAAGAGGGCTACACTGGGGTGGACTCCGACAAAGTTTTCGCAGAGATGTGCGAAAACTTCCATGGTCAGAATGGCATTGGGGGTGAATTCAAGGAGGTAGAATCCGTAGGTATTCATGATGTCGCAGAAGAATTCAGAGAAAGGCGGGCAGAGCCCGCAGTAGAAGAACAATGCGAAGAAAGGGTATCCGTTTGGGGCCTTCTTCCAAGCGGCGGCGGGGAGTACCTTCGTGCGCGGATGCGCGCGCGTCTCCGTCGACCAGAAGAGGT
>NC_057812.1:55485599-55487933 GCF_018294505.1 Triticum aestivum | reverse complement strand
GGAGGTCGACGGCGTTGGTGGTGCTGGTGGTGATGGGGGGCGGAGCGCTGCTCTCTCTCTCTCTCTCTCTCTCTCTCTCAGCTTTGGGAAGGCGAGGGAGCGGCGGAGATTTCTGAGATTGGAAGCAGCAAACGGCGAATGGGCGAACTACCCCTGTTTCCCCTGCTTATAAAGGGGGAGGGGGCAGACGTTCCGCATTTCCGAATAAAGAAACCACCCACGATCTCTCCCACGACGCTGCATTCAACGCGTGCCGTTCGGGGAGGGCGCGGCGGATACGGAGAGAGATACGGCGTAACCTAGGCCGCGCGTGCCCGTGCCCTGTTTTGGGCCTGGCCCAACATCGCTCAGCACCGTGTATGGCCTAGGCCCGGGGGCTCCTGTCGGTGTACTAAAGTAGGGGTACCCTAGTATCCCGAACTTGTGCACGGGCAGTCGCAATATCCCACGGCAAGGCTTGCCGGGTGACCACCAAAGTCCTCCGTGGTTCCTTTGGAGCCATTCAAGAACAAAGTATCCAACCAAGACACCACAAGACCCCGGCAAGAGGAGCTTGCCGGGAAGGCCAACCAAGGCAAGGCGCTTAAGGAGACAAGACCCCGTCGAGAGGAGCTTGCCGGGAAGGCCAACCAAGGCACCTCAAGGAACTTGCCGCGGCGCGCCTCGCGTCCCGGCAAGGCCCGGTGAGCGACAAGCTCCTGGACGCAACAAGACAACGACCGCGGCAAGGCGCTTGCCACGGCAAGCCACCACTATGTGCCCGCGCTCCAGCACATCCACCAACGTGTCGCTCTGGGACCCTTCCAGGCGTGCGTAGCGGGAGGCTGTGCAGCCAGCGGTGCGCAGTGGCAAGCGGTGCTGACAAGATTGCCATCGTGGCGAGCGGTGGCGTCCCTGACGGTCCCTTTTGCACTGTTTAGGCAACACAGACGTGCATTTAATGCCCTTGTCCCCTGCCGTCAGGGTTAGGTATGATACACTGTAGCGAGTAGCTGTACCTACCGCAGCACCTTACCATTTTTACCCTCCGTCTCCGTTGCCACCTGTCGATGACCCCTTGAGCATATAAAAGGAGGCCCGTGCGCAACGTAGAGGGGGTCAGCTAGTTCAGAGAACACTCACGCTCGGTCTCGTTAGCTGCTGGTGTGTACTGTAGCACTCCACGCTCCCGAGCAAGAACTCAATACAAACCACAAAGCAGGAGTAGGGTTTTACGCATCCGTGCGGCCCGAACCTGGGTAAACTGCTCGTGTGCTTCGCCTCGATCCGCTCTTTGCACGACCTCCGCCCCCGCCGAACCGAAAGGGACTCGGTCCGCCGGTCCCATAGGTGTTCGTGGATTAGTCCCCCGACAATGCCGTTGGATCAATTTTTACCTTGGTTGTGATTATGATCGCATTTATTATTGCATTAAAAGGTTTCACATAGTTTCAATGTATGGTTTAACTAGATGCTTTGGAGAGCTATATGTTGTTCAATGAGAACTATGTATGTACTTTGTTTTTAATGTGATGGTGAACTTCTATTAATTTGGTCACTTATCTATCCATGAGAGCTATATGTACTAAATTGATGATATAGCTTTGAATGGTGCATTTTATACACGAAGTGCATCCAGTTTTTGCCGTAAGCCTCTCTACTTTCTTGCACATGCTATGTGGGTGAAATGATGATACCATGCCAACTTTCAACCTTTTCAGAGTTCATTTGTAGTGCTTTTCAATTTCAGGGTCTTATAGCTCAAAATAATCAATAAATGCATAAAAATTAACAAGTGAAGTCAGAAAGGATTGAAAATTGATGATGTGGCTTTGAATGGTGCATTTTCAACACAGAAAAAGTATGGAGTTCAAATAAGTTCAAAAAAATAAAATCCCTTTGTAACAGACGAGTTTCCGTATGAAACCCTGATACTTCGAAAGAGATTGTGCATTTTGTACACGAAGTGCATCTAGTTTTTGCCGTAAGCTTCTCTACTTTCTTGCACATGCTATGTGGTTGAAATGATGATACCATGCCAACTTTCAACCTTTTAAGAGTTCATTTGTAGTGCTTTTCAATTTCAGGGCCTTATAGCTCAAAATAATCAGTAAATGCATGAAAAATAACAAATGAAGTCAGAAAGGGTTGAAAATTGATGATATGGCTTTGAATGGTGCATTTTGAACACAGAAAAAGGATGGAGTTCAAATAAGTTCAAAAAATGAAATCCCTTTGTAACAGACGAGTTTCTGTATGAAACCCTGATACTTCGAAAGAGATTGTCCGTTTTGTACACGAAGTGCATCCAGTTTTTGCTGTAAGCCTCTCTACTTTCTTGCACATGCTATGTGG
>NC_057812.1:55483681-55484728 GCF_018294505.1 Triticum aestivum | reverse complement strand
AGTATGGAGTTCAAATAAGTTCAAAAAAAATGAAATTCCTTTGTAACAGACGAGTTTCCGTATAAAACCCTGATACTTCGAAAGAGATTGTGCATTTTGTAGACGAAGTGCATCCAGTTTTTGCCGTAAGCCTCTCTACTTTCTTGCACATGCTATGTGGGTGAAATGACAATACCATGCCAACTTTCAACCTTTTCAGAGTTCATTTGTAGTGCTTTTCAATTTCAGGGTCTTATAGCTCAAAATAATCAGTAAATGCATGAAAAATAACAAATAAATTGAGAAAGGGTTGAAAATTGATGATGTGGCTTTGAATGGTGCATCTTGAACACAGAAAAAGTATGGAGTTCAAATAAGTTCAAAAAAATGAAATCCCTTTGTAACAGACGAGTTTCCATATGAAACTCTCATACTTCGAAAGAGATTGTCCGTTTTGTACACGAAGTGCATCCAGTTTTTACCGTAACCCTCTCTACTTTCTTGCACATGCCATGTGGTTGAAATGATGATACGATGCCAATTTTAAATCTTTTCAGAGTTCATTTGAAATGCTTTTCAATTTCAGGGTCTTATAGCTCAAAATAATCAGTAAATGCATGAAAAAAAACAAATGAAGTCAGAAAGGGTTGAAAATTGATGACGTGGCTTTGAATGGTGCATTTTGAACACAGAAAAACTCTGGAGTTCAAATAACTTCAGAAAATGAAATCCCTTTGTAACAGACGAGTTTCCGTATGAAACCCTCATACTTCGAAAGAGATTGTCCATTTTGTACACGAAGTGCATCCAGTTTTTGCCGTAACCCTCTCTAATTTCTTGACATGCTATGTGGATGGAATGATGATACTTTGCAAAAAGAAAATTAACTAAAAAACTTTTATAAAACTCTAATAGCAAAACGAATGAACTAAAAAGCTTTTATAAACCTCTAGTATTTTTTAAACTAAAATTATATAAAATTCATGCCACTGAAATTATCAAAGTATTTTCTGTTGAAAACATGAAAAGCAGAAAGAAACAAAATAAAAATAAAAAGTAGAAAGCAAA
>NC_057812.1:55482044-55483244 GCF_018294505.1 Triticum aestivum | reverse complement strand
AACCGGGACCAAAGGCCTCCGCTTCCTGCCCTTTGGGCTGCTGAAAAGAGACCTTTGGTCCCGGTTGGTGGCACCAACCGGGACTAAAGGGGGCATTGGTACCGGTTTGTGCCACGAACCGGTACCAATGCCCTGCGTATATAAGAAAACACTTAGCAGTTTCGATGAAATCCATCACTTCTTCTCCCCCGATGCCCTTGCTCATCCTCGTCGCAGTCGCCGCCCGACGCCCCTGCTCCACCTTGCCGTTGCCGCCGCCACCGACGTCGTCAGGCTACTCAACGTCGTCGCCGCCGCCGCCACCAACGCCGTCAGGCTGCTCAACGTCGTCCCCGCCGCCGCCACCGCTGACGCCCTCTGCCCCGACGCGCCGTCGACCCTCGCGACCCTGCCGGCCCCGACGCGCCGCCCCCTGTGAGCACCAGCCTGCTCCCGCGCCCCTCCCCTGTCCCGTGCCCCTGCGCCCCTACCCTCCCCCGCCGGCGCTGGTGCCGGCCCCTCCACCGTGCTCGTGGATCCGCCCCTGTGCGGTGCTATTATATTTGTAGATGTTTTTATATGTCTTTTTAGAAGTTTTTAGACGCTATTCTTAGATGTTTTTACATTTTTTAGGTTATTTTAGTTTATGTTTAGTTTAGTTTTAAGAGTAGGAAAATTTCAGATGTGTAGTTATATTTATTTAGATGTCTAGTTAATTTAGATGTTGTAATTTGTTCATAAAAATTGTGCACTTTTGTATAGAAACTCTATTTTTTTCATATGTACTAAAATGTAGAGTGAAAAGTTTTATATATGCAAAAGTTACATTTTTAGAAAAGTTTTATATATTTAGCTAGGAAAGGAAAGAAGAAGAAAAAGAATGAGAGGAAAAAGGAAAATAAGAAGAGGAAGAAAGGAGAAGAAGAGGAGAGGAAGAAGAGGAGAAATAAATAAAAAGAGGAAAAAAGAAGAAAAAGAAGAGGAGAAGAAGAAGAGAAAATAGAATATTTTCTATTTTCTCTTCTTCTCCTCTATTCCTTTCTTCTTCTCCTCTTTTTTTCTTCGTTGTCGATATACCCCGTCCCGATAACTTTGTTTAGTTTTAGGATTATTTTAATTTGGGATGAAGGAAAATAAAAAGGAGAAGAAGAGGAGAGGAAGAAGAGGAGAAATAAATAAGAAGAGGAAAAAGGGAAAAAAATAGGAGAAAAAGAAAGGAAT
>NC_057812.1:55467619-55481892 GCF_018294505.1 Triticum aestivum | reverse complement strand
CTTCGACATGAGGGGGGGGGGAGGGGGGGAGTGGTCGCCGAGGGTTTGCGGGGCGAGGGGCGGGAACTAGCTAGGGTAGAGGGTCGAGGGTCGCCGAGGGTTCGAGGGTCGAGGGGTCGTTGTATGTTGTCGTTGTCGATATACCCCCTCTCGACCGTGATAACTTATACCACGGGAGCACCCCCCGGCCCTCTCGCTCGACCAAAACTCTCGAGGACACCCAAACCCTAGAAAAAAAACCATGTTGGTCTCCTACCCCCTCCCGCCGCGCCCCTACCCGATCGACAAACTCTCTTGAGGCGAGCCAAATTTACCAAGTTAAAAGAGCGTTGTCGTCGAGGCCACCCCAAACCCTAGAGAAGCGTCGAGGCCAGGCCACTAATAAGATTCCTTATTGTGCTTAGCTAGCTAGTTCAACATTTGCCACTAATATATCCATCTGTCATGTTTGAATAATAATTGCCATGTTGTGAATATTTGCAGAAACTATGGATCCGCACCCCCGAGATGAAGCACAAGAAGCGGTGTTGGGGGTGATAATCGCACATGGAAGTGATGCTGTCTTGTCGTTTCTCAACGACACATGCACCGATGGTCTGGAAAGACAGGATGAAGAAGCAGGCTATGACGACGATGATCAAACAATGGAGGAGGAAGGACACCGTGATGACGACTCCGATGACCGAATGGAGGGGAACGACATCGTGATGACGGCTCCGGTGACCGAATGGAGGGGGAAGGACACCATGATGACGGCTCCGGTGACCGAATGGAGGGGGAAGGACACCGTGATGACGGCTCCAGTGACCGAACGGTGTCCGGCCAGATATATATATTAATTAATTAAGCATGTGCTGACTATACCTAATTGATGCATTAATTGTTTTTGGTATGTACACATATTAACTCTCTTCTTTTTCTTCTTTTCTAGCCCTCTAGATCGAGCAACACTTTGATAACGAGATGAGGCCCGAAGAGAAAGTTGCGCTCGGATGAAAGGTACACGATCATCGAAATTGATCGCGCTGGCCAACCGATTGAACCCCTCTGGACCAAGCAAAAATTTAATGCTCAGTGCGGGGTTCTAGTTAGGAACATGATCCTGATCAGCATCGAGCAATGGTTGAAGCCTAAGGACAAAGACTCTCAGGTGTCTTATGTCAGCGATAGGCAGAAAGCTTATCTTTGGACCGCGCTACAGGAAAATTTCACCTTCCCGCCAGAGGAGGATCTGGAGAATCCAGTTAAAAAGACAGTGATCAAGGCTTATGATCTTAAGAAGATGGCTGAGCTATTCAGGAGGTGGAAGAATGAGCTGAAATCATTGTTTGTCGACCAAGACAAGACTCCAGAATTCATCAGCCGATTTGAGAAGATCAAAGATCAGTGGCCCACATTTGTCACCAAAAAGAAATTTGAGAGAGCAGCGAAGATGTCAATGACAAACATGAAAAATGCTGCAAAGAAGAAGCATCACCATCGCATGGGGTCAGGTGGCTACCTGAAAGCCCGGCCGTTGTGGATGAGAATGACCTCATTGCTAAAGGGATCAAACAGAGACGCGACGCTGGCCAGACCGTTGCAGGACTTGGTTCTTCGGGGTTGGGGGAAAATTGGACCCTGTAACAGGGAAGTGCGTTTGGACCAACGAGTAGCTGAACACACCCATCGAGAAGCTTCAGGAGTATATCGAAAAGGCGCAGCAAGGGACATTCGTTCCGGACAGAGAGAACGACGAGGTCACTGAGGCCCTCGGGAATCCTGAGCACCCCGGATGGACACGAGGCACGTCAGGCTCCCTTTCGTAGAAGGCTGGATTTCCCGACGCAGGTGGTTACAAACGCCGGGAGAGGAAGAAGAAAAAGGAGTTGACCCAACTACAGGCGCTGCACGCAAGGGTACAAGCGCTAGAGGAACGAGACGAGGCCCGCAGCGCGCGACCTGCCGAAGCTGCTACACCCGAAGCTACACCTCCATCTCAGCGGAGAAGCAGTGTGGCTTCCACGGAGCTACTTCAGGAGCCTGTCTTCACGGCTCCTGCTAGCTACCCTGTGGACTTAATCACAAAGTCTCACAATTGCCACCTTATGACGCAATGGATGAATATGGAAGTCAAGGCGGCTGTTGGCTCTGTTGCACGTCCTGAACCTGGCGCAACTTTTCACTGCCGGCCGATTCCAGAAGGATATGCTAGGGTGATGGTGGATGAAATAATGGAGGGATTTGAGGAGCTCGAGCTTGACCACCCTACCGGTGAAGGGGAGACTCGGCTGGGTTCTGCTCTGAAGACTCCATGCCTAGGGCGGAAGGAGCTCATCAACCTTCCGAACTGGACGCCTCCGCCTCCTCCTCCTCCTCCGGCGAGTCAGGGCACTCCGCCTCCTCCACCGCCTCCTCCTCCGGCGAGTGATCAGGGTACTCAGCCTCCTTCTTCGGCATGTGGCGGCACTCCGCCTCCTTCTCCGCCTGCGCCAGCGCGCTCGAGCAGCCACCAGCCTCCTCCTTCTCCGGCGCGTGGCGGCACTCCACCTCCTTCTCCGCATACGCCGGCGCGCCCGAGCAGCCACCAGCCTCCTCCTTCTCCGGCGTGTGGCGGCACTCCGCCTCCTTCTCCGCCTGCGCCGGCGCGCCCGAGCAGCCACCAGCCTCCTCCTCCTCCGCCTTGCCAGCAAGGGCGGAAGAGACCCGTCGCTGCCCCGGCTGCTCCAGCGCGTCGTAGTCCTTCTCCTCCACCTCGTAAGCAAGCACAAAAGAAGACAGCCGCAGCCGCTCCATCTGCTCCGGCGTCTAGCAGTACAACCAGAGGCAGGCAATACAGATTTGGTCCACCTCTCAAGCCTCTAGAGAAGTTACCATACGAGAGGACCGTGGAAGAAAACACGAATATCATGGAAAAAGAAGTGAATGACTTCTTTGAAGGGGTGAAAGCAAAGAGACATCCACCTCCTGAGGAGAAGGTAGACCGGGTGAAAGCAAAGTGCACACTCGATGCCCTAAGGAAACCACCAAAGTCTCCGCCGAAAACCAACTATGAGTGCATTACTGCAAAGGTATATATTGAAGCGGAGCGGTCAGGAAATACTATCACCGATCAAAGGTGAGCAGAACGACGAGTTGGGAAAAAAATTGCCCAGCTCGGCGAACAAGCGGACCAATCGTTCCCCCCGCTCAATGTGTCTAGCGATATCGTCGCTGATGATCCGGGGATGGTGCCCGGTTATAGAAATCTTGAAGATTACCTGCCCAATGATGTACATTATGATTTCTTGGAGGTGGAAGAACACCAATACCATTACGAGAAGCCTCTTGTTGAAGATGAAAAATCTCTAACAACGATGATGCAAAGATTCCATGATTGGTACATGAAAACCTGCAGAGAGTCTGGGGGAACGAATACTTTGTATCTGAGAGTTAAAGAGGAGCACGACCTTGTTGGAATTGATTTGTTGACTGTTCCATTTGAGGAGTTCTTCCAGTGGTTCAATCAAAAGGCCCTCGATAAATTAACGGTCACTTGCTACTGTCTGTAAGTACTACTTCTGTTATTAAGTCTCTATATATAGCTCAGCTCTTTCATTGCATGTATATATGATTATCCTCACTATATTATGCAGATTGAAGATCGTCGAGTGCAGAAAAGCAGAAATGTATGATATTGGGTTCATTAACACAAATCTCATAGATAAATTTGAGGTTGAAAAGAATGCCGATGATGCTAAGGCCAACTTTCTCAAATCATTGATAGTAAATCAAAACAAAAATAAAATACTCTTTCCTTACAACTTCGAGTGAGTGTTACTATCTTGTGCATATTCGGTTTCCCTTATTACTCGAGCGAGGTTATAGTAATGTAATTGATGAGTTATGCATGCATGCGTAGCTTCCACTATATTCTCCTGGAGATTAAGCTTGAGCAGGGACTAGTAACCGTCTAAGACTCGAGACAAAAATCTCCCGAGACCTATGCAGACATGACTAAAATGCTCGAGAAGTAAGTTCAATCGATCATTATCGCACCATATCGGCAACTTTTTGTTCATTTCCTGATATCAAGTAATTGTTTTGTTTGTCTCGCAGGGTTTGGAAAGTATTCACCGCACAAGCTCCGGGACTGCCGGGGGAGCTGCGATGGACATACCCAAAAGCAAGTAGTACTAGCTAGCTAGTTCCGTGCATCTCGATCCCGTTTATTCTAGCTACTTTCATCAATGCCATTTATAATGCTTCATTATCAGTTTGATTGACCTCTATTTCTCGTAAAGTGCTTGTGGCAGGAACAAGGGAATGATTTCTGTGAATACTACGTTTGCGAGTTCATCTACAACGCGACTTGCAAAGATAAGCAGGTCTACTCTAAAAGACAATTTGATGTGCGTAAGAAATAATATTCACAATTTCATTTTATTACACCATCATTTCTATTGAGTTTCATTCATATATATTTATTAACCCCCTTCTTCAAATTAGACGTGGGAGATGCGGAATGAACTCCTACCAGAAGATCGCGCGAAAGCAATTCAAGAGGAATTAGCAGGATTCTTTCTTGACCACGTCATCAATAAAGCCGAAGAATACCATGTGGAACTTGATTTCAGATGCTAGGGGATTGTAACAGATCTTACATATTGTATATGTATGTAGCCAGTAGCGTCGGATAGATAATACGAAAACTTGTTGTTCGACCAATCTCTCGGAGAAGGAGAGGTTGATCACTTCTCTCGGTATGCATGACGAACTTCTGTAGTTAATGGTTTCCTTCATTTTCTTACTAGCTAGCATGTCGAGGGCCTCTCTATACATATAGTACGTAGCGTCGAACAAGCACATCGATAAGAGAAGACACTTCTCTCTATTAATGAATTAGATACCTAACACAATATATGAAATACCTTAATTAACCATACAAAAACCCCAAATCCACCCCCCTGTTAGAAAAAAACAAAAACCCTAGCCCCTGAATAGCTGACGCGTGGATGCCTATTGGTCCCGGTTGGTGCCACCAACCGGGACTAAAGGCCCTCCTGCCTGGGGTCGCCACAGCGGCCACGTGGAGGCCCATCTGTCCCGGTTCGTATAAGAACTGGGAATAAAGGCCAAGGGCATTAGTAACAACCCTTTAGTCCTGGTTCCGCAACCGGGACAGATGGTCCTTATGAACCGGGACAAATGTCCCTTTTCTACTAGTGGTATAAGCCCTCCGTGATGGATGCCCCCTCCTGCGGACCTCTGGAACAGGCCCCAAGATGGGATCTCGTGGATACAGAAAGTTGCGGTGGTGGAATTAGGTTTTTGGCTCCGTATCTGATCGTTTGGGGGTACGTAGGTATATATAGGAGGAAGAAGTACGTCGGTGGAGCAACAGGGAGCCCACGAGGGTGGAGGGCACGCCTAGGGGGTAGGCGCGGCCCCCTACCTCGTGGCCTCCCTGTTGGTTGCTTGACGTAGGGTCCAAGTCTCCTAGATCATGTTCGGTGCGAAAATCACGTTCCCGAAGGTTTCATTCCGTTTGGACTCCGTTTGATATTCCTTTTCTTCGAAACCCTAAAATAGGCAAAAAATAGCAATTCTGGGCTGGGCCTCCGGTTAATAGGTTAGTCCCAAAAATAATATAGAAGTGGATAATAAAGCCCAATAATGCCCAAAACAGTAGATAATATAGCATGGAGCAATCAAAAATTATAGATACGTTGGAGACGTATCAAGCATCCCCAAGCTTAATTCCTGCTCGTCCTCGAGTAGGTAAATGATAAAAAAGATAATTTTTGATGTGCAGTGCTACTTGGCATAATTTTAATGTAATTCTTCTTAATTGTGGTATGAATATTCAGATCTGAAAGATTCAAGATAAAAGTTTAATATTGACATAAAAATAATAATACTTCAAGCATACTAACAAAGCAATCATGTCTTCTCAAAATAACATGGCCAAAGAAAGTTATCCCTACAAAATCATATAGTCTGGCTATGCTCTATCTTCACCACACAAAATATTTAAATCATGCACAACCCCGATGACAAGCCAAGCAATTGTTTCATACTTTTGACATTCTCAAACTTTTTCAATCTTCACGCAATACATGAGTGTGAGCCATGGATATAGCACTATATGTAGAATAGAATGGTGGTTGTGGAGAAGACAAAAAGGGAGAAGATAGTCTCACATCAACTAGGCGTATCAACGGGCTATGGAGATGCCCATCAATAGATATCAATGTGAGTGAGTAGGGATTGCCATGCAACGGATGCACTAGAGCTATAAGTATATGAAAGCTCAACAAAAGATACTAAGTGGGTGTGCATCTAACTTGCTTGCTCATGAAGACCTAGGGCATATTGAGGAAGCCCATCATTGGAATATACAAGCAAGTTCTATAATGAAAAATTCCCACTAGTATATGAAAGTGACGAAATGAGAGACTCTCTATCATGAATATCATGGTGCTACTTTGAAGCACAAGTGTGGTAAAGGATAGTAACATTGTCCCTTCTCTCTTTTTCTCTCATTTTTTTATTTGGGCCTTTTCTCTTTTTTTATGGCCTCTTTTTTTTCGTCCGGAGTGTCATCCCGACTTGTGGGGGAATCATAGTCTCCATCATCCTTTCCTCACTGGGACAATCTCTGATAATGATGATCATCACACCTTTATTTTCTTACAACTCAACAATTACAACTCGATACTTAGAAAAATATGACTCTATATGAATTCCTCCGGTGTTTTACTAGGATATGCAATGAATCAATAATGATGATCATCACACCTTTGCCACAAACACGATGTCAACTACATGATCATGCTAAGAAATATGACAATGGAGTGTGTCATAATAAACAGAATGGTGGAAAGTGGCATGGCAATATAGCTCGGAATGTCTATGGAAATGCCATAATAGGTAGGTATGGTGGCTGTTTTGAGGAAGGTATATGGTGGGTGTATGATACCGGCAAAAGGTGCGCGGTATTAGAGAGGCTAGCAATGGTGGAAGGAAGAAAAGTGCGTATAATCCATGGACTCAACATTAGTCATAAAGAACTCATATACTTATTGCAAAAATCTACAAGTTATCAAAGCAAAGTATTATGCGCATGCTCCTAGGGGGATAGATTGGTAGGAAAAGACCATCGCTCTCGTCCCCGACCGTCGCTCATAAGGAAGACAATAAAAAAAATAAACCATGCTCCGACTTCATCACATAACGGTTCACCATATGTGCATGCTAAGGGAATCACAAACTTTAACACAAGTATTTCTAAAATTCACAACTACTCAAATCGCACAACTTTAATATCACCATCTTCATATCTCAAAACAATTATCAAGCATCAAACTTCTCATAGCATTCAACGCACTCATAAGAAAGTTTTTACTATTCTTGAATACCAAGCATATTAGGATTATTTAAGCAAATTACCATGCTATTTGAGACTCTCAAAATAATATAAGTGAAGCATGAGAGATCAATAGTTTCTATAAAACAAATCCACCACCGTGCTCTAAAAGATATAAGTGAAGTACTAGAGCAAAACTATATAACTCAAATGATATAAGCGAAGCACATAGAGTATTCTAACAAATTCCAAATCATGTATGGATCTCTCAAAAGGTGTGTACAGAAAGGATGATTGTGGTAAACTAAAATTCAAAGACTCAAATAATACAAGACGCTCCAAGCAAAACACATATCATGTGGTGAATAAAAATATAGCTCCAAGTAAAGTTACCGATAGAAGTAGACGAAAGAGGGGATGGCTTCCGGGGCATCCCCAAGCTTTGGCTTTTAGGTGTCCTTAGATTATCTTGGGGATGCCATGGGCATCCCCAAGATTAGTCTCTTGCCACTCCTTGTTCCATAATCCATCAAATCTTTACCCAAAACTTGAAAACTTCACAACACAAAACTTAAAGTAGAAAATCTCTTGAGCTCCGTTAGCGAAAGAAAACAAAAGACCACTTCAAGGTACTGTAATGAACTCATTCTTTATTTATATTGGTGTTAAACCTAATGTAATCCAACTTCTCTATGGTTTATAAACTACTTTACTAGCCATAGATTCATCCAAATAAGCAAACAACACACGAAAAACAGAATCTGTCAAAAACAGAACAGTCTGTAGTAATCTGTAGCTAGCGCAAGATCTGGAACCCCAAAAATTCTAAAATAAATTTCTGGACGTGAGGAATTTATCTATAAATAATCTGAAACAAGAATTAACTAAATAACACTTTCCAAATAAAAATGGAAGCAGTTCTCGTGAGCACTAAAGTTTCTGTTTTTTACAGCAAGATATCAAGACTTTCCCCCAAGTCTTCCCAACGGTTCTACTTGGCACAAACACTAATTAAACACAAAAAACACAACCTAAACAGAGGCTAGATAAATTATTTATTACTAAACAGGAGAAAAAAAGCAAGGAATAAAAATAAAATTGGGTTGCCTCCCAACAAGCGCTATCGTTTAATGCCCCTAACTAGGCATAAAAAGCAAGGATAGATCTAGGTATTGCCATCTTTGGTAGGCAATCCATAAGTGGCTCTCATAATAGATTCATAAGGTAATTTAATTTTATTTCTAGGAAAGTGTTCCATGCCTTTCCTTAACGGAAATTGGCATATAATATTTCCTTCCTTCATATCAATAATTGCACCAATCGGTCTAAGGAAAGGTCTACGGCGGCGGTGTGGGCGTGCCTCGCCATGTCGCCTCCCCCAACAGCCACCGCCTCGGCGGCCCTCCGCCACAAACCAAGGCTGGCGACGTCTACAGCGCCGGATCCGACACGAGGACCATGAGCAGGGTACGGGCTTCCTCACTCCGCCCCGGATCTGCGGCTGCCCCCCCCGGCTGGCCATGGAATCCGTCCTAGGGTTTCCGCCGCCGCCGCCGGAGAGGGGAGGGGAGGAGTGTAGAAGGACCTGAGTGAGATGGTACGTGCATTGTCCTCTTGATCCTTTTCTCGATCTGATCCATACTTGACCTTTGTTATTAATCGCATGGTTGATGGTCTGATTCGATGGTTCGGCAGGCCGGACGGCTCCTCGGGCAGCTCCTCGTCATGGGCAACGCGGTCGTTGCAGGGCCAGCAAGAAGGCCGCCAAGTAGAAGGCCAATGCCACCGCTGCCCCTGACGCCCACGAGAACCAGCCGTCGGAGCACCACCACCAGCAGCACTACTCCCAAGGTATCCAACGAGCGTGCCCCGACCCCACCCTCTCCCGATCTGTATGTTGGTCCTGATCACTAGTTTTGATTCCCTGATCAGCCTGGCGACTGCATTCTTGTATCGTAGCATAGCCGGGGTGTTAGATTAGGGATCTAACACTCTGGATTGGTTAAATCTTTATCAGTTCTTTAGTTTATCTACACCGTAAAGATCAGTATAGCCTGCAACTTGGGTAAGTTCAGTGTTGTTGTCTTATCTGTTATGACTTGTGATGTTGATGTGCAGTGAGCATTTAATTTTACTTGTTCTGACATATCATCTACATTCTGTAGTCTATTGCGCTCGTGCTGTCAATATTTTTCTCCAGTTCCAACTATTGAGTGTTTAGCGATGTGTCATCTGATGTCATTTAAGCTGTAGAGTTTTTTTTTGTTGTTGGCTATCTTTCATTCCTGAATTCTCTTTTCTGCTAATAGAAAGGGCAGTGCTACTTAATAAATGAAGTTGTATGCCTTTGCTTCTTCTTTATCTACACGATTTCATATGAATATAATATGCTTTTCAGTAAAATTAAGATGTTGGCCAAGAATATTACTTTTGTTTTACTTCTGCATTTATTATTTGTGATTGCTAAGGTCTGATGCAGATACACTTCCGATAGTACAACTGCATGTTTTGAACAATTTCAATTCTACAAATAATTAAATGTCTCAGTTTTAATCCATTCATCAAGCTGTGCGACTGCTTGTTCCATTCATATGAGAATGTGCTACTACCACGTTGATTAGGATGAGTGTACCATGCATGCTTTTCTTATTCAACATGATATGTGTCTATATGGGTTGATGTGCCAAATCAAGCTGGGTTTGTCCGCCCTCTTGAAGCATATGTAGAATTGCTGTATAGGCTGTACATGGACATGCATGGGGAAATTTTGTTCCTTGTTTCGAGTTAGATTGCCATTTATGCATAGTACAAGTTCTCCTGTGCAATCCCGTTCTTATTTATTTTCCTAAATGTCTTGAACTGTCGAACATTCTTCTTTAATTGTGTGATGTTATATAATGTGGTATCTAGATGTTCGGGTTAAATGATTAATTCAGCATGCTTCTGGGAGTGTTGATTATTTTTGTGCTTTAGCTTCTCTGGGATTTTTTTGGGTCGATTTGTACCCATTGGTCCATTATGGTGGTGATCCTCTTTATTTTATTGGCTGAATAAGCTTAATCTTGGAGTGATTGTGTATATTGGAATGTACAATATTCATGTTGAATTAGTTAAGTTGGTATCAAATACATTTGTTGCATGCTCCATTAGTCGTTTATACTTGAAACCTGGCCTGCCATTTTTAATAAATATTACATCATCAAAGTTGTTTTATGCATGCTGCTGGTAACTGTATACTCTCTCCTAACAGTTGTATTACTTGTTGTATACAGGCTGATTGGAGCCTACAATCAGGCTATTTTCCCCTTTAAATGCCTATTTTTTGATATCAGGTGCTCCTTGAGCTGTCTAGGAACAAGCAGACCATCATTTCACCATCTTCGGCCGCCCCAGGGTATTTCATCTCTTTGGCCTCTTCCAGCATTGTCTTCTTTGTTCCTGATTATAAACATTGATGCATGTGCCCTGTTCTAAAGTGGAAAATCATTTGCTTGTAGCTTGTACTATCCATCTGTTGTGTTAACTTGCACTGTGCTGGTACTTATCATTTGCAAAATATATCTCTGTTTTCGCTATTATGAGAATGTCATATGCATTGTTTCCTGTTAAATCTAAAGTTTTGCAGCAATTTTTCATCGTTATGAGAATTTTATATTCATGGATTCACTTGATTATGTTTCTAACTTATCATAATTTATTATTTGCAGATGCTGGCCTTCAGTCTTCAGAAGTTGGAGCTCTAGGAAGAAGAATCGTGAAGAAAACCCACACCCAGCAATGCGTTTTAGCTCATTGGACTAGTTATCTGTTTATCTAGTTGTATTTTAGCTAAATACCAGATTTGTACTATTATCTCACTGTTACCAGATTTTCATTTTACCTGAAAACCAGATTTGTAATGTTACCAGCAATGCGTTTTAGCTCACTGGACTAGTTATATGTATATCTGTATCATTGTAATTTCTTTGCTTGGCTGTTGTATGAAATATTATGCCTTATTGGCTCTTTTTGAATCAAATATTATGCACAAATATAGAACTAACCTGTGGTACAGAAAGAGTGATCCTGGCAACCTACTTTAAAATGAAAAAGAAATAAAAGAAAACTGATAAGTGGGCTGGAAAAACGTTGAGGCCCAATAAAATGTATACTGTAAAGACTGGCCCAAAAAAATAAATAGCTGTTGGGCTTGGCCCATGTAGCTAACAAAAAATGAAAGGAAAAAACAATAAATAGGCAGAATTAATGGGCTTGGCCCATGTCACACCCACGATGCGGCTATATCTCCCACGTGTCGTAGCACGACTTAGAGGCATAACCGCATAGTAGGCATGTCGCAAGAGGGGTAATCTTTACACATTCCATGTACTGAATAAGAAATGGATAAAGAGTTGGCTTACAATCGCCACTTCACACAATACATAAATATAGCATTACATCATCCATAATACAATCAAGGTCCAACTACGGAACCAAAATAAAGAAAAGACAACCCCAATTGCTAGATCCCCGATCGCCCCAACTGGGCTCCACTACTGATCAACAAGAAACGAAACAAAATGACGATCAAGATCTTTATCGAGCTCCCACTTGAGCTGGTTTGCGTCACCTGAACTGGTATCATCGGCACCTGCAACTGTTTGGAAGTATCTGTGAGTCACAAGGACTCAGCAATCTCACACCCGCGAGATCAAGACTATTTAAGCTTATGGGTAGGAAAGGGTAATGAGGTGGAGCTGCAGCAAGCCCTAGCATATATGGTGGCTAACTTACGCAAATAAGAGCGAGAAGAGAAGCAAAGCAACGGTCCTGAACTAGAAATGATCAAGAAGTGATCCTGAGTCTACTTACATTCAAGCATAACACCAAAACTGTGTTCACTTCCCTGACTCCGCCGGAAAGAGACCATCATGGCTACACACGCGGTTGATGCATTTTCATTAAGTTAAATGTCAAGTTCTCTACAACCGGATATTAACCAATTCCCATCTGCCCATAACCGCGGGCACGGCTTTTGAAAGTTCAAAACCCTGAAGGGGTGTCCCAACTTAGCCCATCACAAGCTCTCACGGTCAACGAAGGATATTCCTCCTCCCAGGAAGACCCGATCAGACTCGGAATCCCGGTTATAAGACATTTCGACAATTGTGAAACAAGACCAGCAAAGCCGCCCGGATGTGCCGACAAATCCCGATAGGAGCTGCACATATCTCGTTCTCAGGGCACACCAGATGAGCCAGACGTTGGGTTTTCATAGACCCTGGTTGCCCAGGGGGCGCTGGACATCGCTCAGGTTGGACCAACACTTAGAGAAGCACTGGCCCGGGGGTTTAAAATAAAGATGACCCTTGAGTCTGCGGAACCCAGGGGAAAAAGGCTCAGGTGGCAAATATTAAAACCAAGGTCGGGCCTTGCTGGAGGAGTTTTTATTCAAAGCGAACTGTCAAGGGGTTCCCATAACACCCAACCGTGTAAGGAACGCAAAATCAAGGAACATAACACCGGTATGACGGAAACTAGGGAGTCAAGAGTGGAACAAAACACCAGGCATAAGGCCAAGACTTCCACCCTTTACCAAGTGTATATGTGCATTAAAGTAAACAAGATATAATAATGATATCCCAACTATATCCATGTTCCAATAAGGAACAAACTTCACCTTCACCTGCAACTATCAATGCTATAAGAGGGGCTGAGCAAAGCGGTAACATAGCCAAACAACAGTTTGCTAGGAAAGGTGGGTTAGAGGCTTGACATGGCAATATTGGAGGCATGATAGAGAAAGTGGTAGGTATCGCGACATAGCAATAGAGCGAGCAACTAGCAACCAAAGATAGAAGTGATTTCGAGGGTAGGGTCATCTTGCCTCAGATCCCGCAAGGAAGAAGAATGAGTCCATGAAGAAGACAAACAGATGTAGTCAAACGAATCCTCACAACTCCGGAACGTAACCGAAGCTAACGAGAGAAGCAACCCGGAAAGAAGCAAGCAACATAGTAAACAACCATCACATAAACATGGCATGATGCACAATCAAGTATGATACATGTTCGGTTTAAAGAGGCATGGCATGGCAAAGTGCAACAAACAACACTACAAGTTAAGTGGAGCTCAATATGCAACGAGTTGCATATTGACGAAACCCCACATTTGATTATTTAGTTCACTCCCGGTTAGGTACTCAAGAATATTAAATGTTGGTTAACATGGCAAGAGGTGAAGCATAACAAAAATATACTATCTAAACAATTTAAATGGGGCCGGATATAACAAACAACAATTTCGGTAAATCCCCATAAGCATTAAGCAATTTGAAGCAAACAACAAATTAAACATTCTTGAAGTTGTGTAACATCCCAAATTTTCAATTTGGAACGTTATACACTAGATCATCATTGCATATCATATTTATTGCATTTTGGTTGATCCTAGAAATTTCACGCAACTCAAGGACCCTCGGAGAGAGTTGGGGATTTTGTTATTTTCATATTTGAGTTGTCTCAAATTTTGAAAATAGGATCATTTGATTTTATTTATTTTATCTTCAATTATTTCTATTACAAAAATATGAGAGAGGGAATAAAATGACTTTCCCAAAATAAACAAATATTGAGGATTTAATAAAAAAAATCAGATAAGATTTTATTTTAGTTTTATTTGCTATTTTATTTGAATTTAGGAAAAATCTGCGTTTTTCAAAATTGCATTTAGGCCCCAAATAAATGTTCATCTTGTGCGGCTTGATTTTAGAAGCCGGAAAAACTTTATTTCGGGATTTTTGGAGTCCGTTTAGTATTCCTTTTGTTTTTTTTGAGCGTAGCTATTTAAAAAAAACGCAACCGACCTACGGGCCGTGTCCGACCAGGACACTAGGCCCGTCCGGCTTTATAAGCCGGTAAGGCCCAGCCGGACCCCCCTCAAACCCTAGCCACCTAGCCCCGCCGCC
>NC_057812.1:55397121-55467105 GCF_018294505.1 Triticum aestivum | reverse complement strand
CGCCTCGCCATGCCGCCCCCCCGCCGCGTCTAGCCGCCCCGCCGCCGGACCCCCGCCGTCGCTGTCGCCGGAGTTGCCGGAGGTATTTTTCGCCTCCGGTTTTTCTTGAAAAACCGTTCGGTTTTTCTGACGATTTTGTTCGTTTTTTTAGTTTAGTTTCGGTTTTTTTAGTAGATCGGTTTTTCCGGTTTATTTAAATAGTGAGCCTTCGTCCGCTCGTTCGTTTTAACGAACGCTCGTCATTTTTCTTTTTCTCGGATTAAATCCGCAATTTTTCTGATCGCGATTTCTGATCCGATTTTCGTTTTAGTCTAACCCTTCGCTCATTTATCGGAAACAGGCGATTCAAGCGCCTAGAGTTTCGTCTCGAAACCCTCTTTCGGTTTAACCAACTCAAACAAGTTTTTGCCACTGTAAAAATTGCCTTAGATCCAGAATAGTAAACTAAGCTTGTTTCTTTTGCCATTTGTCTTTCGTTGCTTTAGATGACGTTCCAACTGATGCAGCAAAGCAGGAAAAGTTTCTGGAAGGACTGAATGATGAGTTGAGCATGCAGTTGATGATAGCCACCTTCAACAGCTACCAGGAGTTGGTAGATCATGCTCTCATGATTGAAGGGAAGCAGCAAGAGATTGAGAACCGCAAGAGGAAGTATGGACAAGGGAAGCACACTTCAGGAGCTCAGCAGAAGCCTCGTTTTACCCCTAGACCGGGAGGACATTTCCAGCATACTCATGGAGGAGGCAGCTTGCACAATCACAATGGCACCAAGAATGGTAATGGGAATGGAGGAAGCAACGGCCAGAACCGCACCAACCCATCGACCCCAGCCAAGAGAGTCCTGGTGTTGGCTGCGGGGCGCTGTGCGGGTGTGTGTGTGTGTGCGCGGCGGCGGTGGGAGGGAACGAGGGAGAGAGAAGGGATCGAGAGGGAGGACGGCGCGCGTGAGAACGAGAGGGAGATGAGGTGCGGTCGGGCGCTGGGCTAGCTAGGGTTAGGAGGTGCATATGGGCCTGGGAGGCCAATCGGCCTGGCTGGGCTGCCGACCACGGCTGGGCCAGGCCAAATTGGTGGGCTGCGGTCTCTCCTCTCTACCTCTCTTCTCAAGAAAGAAAAAAACTGCACAAAGATAAGAAAGAAAAGAAAGGGAGGATAGGGGAAGGAATTTGACACGCGGATAAATTCCCGGACTCGCAAAAATACGAGGAATTTGACAAAAATGGCCTGAGGATTTTTAGAGGAAGTAAAATCCACACGCATTGGATTTAACTTGGCAAGTTCGAATTTCGAAACCCATTCAAATGAACTCCAAATGGGTTGAAATTATAGGAGGTGACCCTACACAATAGATGTGATTTATGGGCAGATTTGGAACATTAATGGAGAAAGTAAAATTGCAACCCAATTCGCAATTTAACTTAAAAGGTCGAAAAGGAAGGATAGGAGGTTGAGTCGGGTAAGGGAAGAGTTGAAGAGTAGTGCAATTGTGTTATGGGTGATTCCATGTTAATGGAATATTTTATAATAGCTTCCTAAATATTAAGAGGATATGTTATAAAGAGAATTCACCATGTGAATTCCCTCAATTTAAATGGATCAAAGATCCATGCCATTTATTTAGTTGAGATGCAAAAGATTAATGACATGATGACATGATGCCATGCACATGATGCAATGCAACACGCAAGCAAAAACAAATCAACCAACGAAACTCGGAAAACATGGAAGGCGTCTGAAGCTCTGGTCTTGGGCGTCACAACACTCCACCACTACGAAAGGATCTCGTCCCGAGATCTAGGATGGCACCGGAGAGAAACGGAAGAGGAAGAGAAAAGGTAAAACTAAGTTGCTTCTTCGACAAACGAGTGAAACCAAAGAACCGTGCGAGGTTGAGCAAATTGAAAGATAGAATACAACATAGATGAACGAAGTTGAAAGCACTCCATTAGGAAAGAGGAACAAGGAAGAACAAATTCGGGCAGCACTCCGATTGAAAAGTGATATGAAACTTGATAAGATAAAAAGAACTTGAGCAGAGGGCACAACACTCTGGTTAAATGGATAAGCATGAAAAGAACATGATCCTCACAATTAGAGATGTTGAGAGAAAAGAGCAACATCACAATGCCTCCGGAAGAAATGAAAGAATGGAATGGAATGAACGGAGGGAAACAAGATCTTGGGAGAGCACGCTTACAACAAATGCTAGAACGGAGTTGTTAGATTATCAACAACGAAAGGAAGCTTGATGTGGGCTTATGGAAGACATCTCAAAATTATGAGGTGAAATTCTGCCACTAATGGAAACAATGGATTTGGATTGATATGAACAAGGAGACGAGAAACTTATCTCACCGGTAGGATAAATGAAGAACTTGGATCATTTATAAGCACCACAAATAGCAACAATCCTTAGGGAAGGCTTTAGGTGAAATATAACCCAAGATAATTCCAGAGAAGAGATTGATGGATAGCAAAGGATCTCATGAACGAATTGAAAATGATGTGTTTAAAATATGTCATTCCGGACAACTTGTGAATCATGACACATGAAGGAAGCTGTCAAAATGACATAACACCATCCCAAAAGATAAGATAGAGAGAATAGCACTTCGGAATGTGATAACCCACAAGTATAGGGGATCGCAACAGCTTTCGAGGGTAGAGTATTCAACCCAAATTTATTGATTCGACACAAGGGGACCCAAAGAATATTCTCAAGTATTAGCAGCTGAGTTGTCAATTCAACCACACCTAGAAACTTAGTATCTGCAGCAAAGTGTTTAGTAGCAAAGTAATATGATAGTGATGGTAACGGTAACAAAAGAGTAACGAAAGCAAGGTAATGTTTTTGGTATTTTCTAGTGATTGTAACAATAGCAATGGGAAAGTAAATAAGCGTAAACTAGTATATGGAAAGCTCGTAGGCATCGGATCAATGATGGATAATTATGTCGGATGTTGTTCATCATGTAACATTCATAACATAGGGTGACACAGAACTAGCTCCAATTCGTCAATGTAATGCATGCATGTATTCCAAATATAGTCATACATGCTTACGGAAAAGAACTTGCATGACATCTTTTGTCCTAGCCTCCCGTGGCAGCGGGGTCCTAATGGAAACTAATAGATATTAAGGCCTCCTTTTAATAGAGAACCAGAACAAAGCATTAGCACATAGTGAATACATGAACTCCTCAAACTACGGTCATCACCGGTAAGTATCCCGATTATTGTCACTTCGGGGTTAACGGATCATAACACATAATAGGTGACTATAGACTTGCAAGACAGGATCAAGAACTCTCATATATTGATGGAAACATAATAGGTTCAGATCTGAAATCATGGCACTCGGGCCCTAGTGACAAGCATTAAGCATAGCAAAGTCATAGCAACATCAATCTCAAAACATAGTGGATACTAGGGATCAAACCCTAACAAAACTAACTCGATTACATGGTAAATCTCATCCAACCCATCACCGTCCAGCAAGCCTATGATGGAATTACTCACGCACGGCGGTGAGCATAATGAAATTGGTGATGGAGGATGGTTGATGATGACGACGGCGACGAATCCCCCTCTCCGGAGCCCCGAACGGACTCCACATCAGCCCTCCCGAGAGGTTTTAGGGCTTGGCGGTGGCTCCGTATCGTAAAACGCGATGATTTCTTCTCTCCTATTTTGTCTCCCCGAAAGCAGTTATATAGAGTTGGAGTTGGAGTTGGGAGGTCTCCAGGGGGCCCACGAGGTAGGGGGCGCGCCCTAGGGGGGGCGCCCCCGACCCTCGTGGCAAGGGTGTGGGCCCCCTGGTTTTCATGTTTGGCGAGGATTTTTTATTATTTATTGTAAGAAATTCCGTGGAGTTTCAGGTCATTCCGAGAACTTTTGTTTTCCGCACATAAAACAACATCATGGCAATTCTGCTGAAAACAGCGTCAGTCCGGGTTAGTTCCATTCAAATCATACAAGTTAGAGTCCAAAACAAGGGCAAAAGTGTTTGGAAAAGTAGATACGACGGAGACGTATCAACTCCCCCAAACTTAAACCCTTGCTTGTCCTCAAGCAATTCAGTTGACAAACTGAAAGAAATAAAGAAAAACTTTTACAAACTCTGTTTGCTCTTGTTGTTGTAAATATGTCAAGCTAGCATTCAAGTTTTTAGCAAAGATTATAACTAACCATATTTGCAATAATTCTCAGGTCTCATGATTACCCATATCAATAGCATAATCAACTAGCAAGCCATAATAATAAATCTCGGATGACAACACTTTCTCAAAACAATCATAATATGATATAACAAGATGGTATCTCGCTAGCCCTTTATGAGACGGCAAAGCATAAATGCAAAGCACCTTTAAAGACCAAGGACTGACTAGACATTGCAATTCATGGTAAAAGAGATCCAATCATAGTCACACCCAATATAAATTAACAATAATGAATGCAAATGACAGCTGTGCTCTCCAGCTAGTGCTTTTTAATAAGAGGGTGATGACTCGGCATAAAAGTAAATAGATAGGCCCTTCGCAGAGGGAAGCAGGGATTTGTAGAGGTGCCAGAGCTCGATTTTGAAATAGAGGTGAATAATATTTTGAGCGGTATACTTTCATTGTCAACATAACAACAAAGAAATGGCGATATCTTCCATGATACACACATTATAGGCGGTTCCCAAATAGAATGGTAAAGTTTATACTCCCCCTCCACCAACAAACATCAATCCATGGCTTGCTCGAAACAAAGAGTGCCTCCAACATACATCAGGTCCCAGGGGGAGTCTTGTTTGCAATTATCTTGATTTAGTTTGCATAAAGCATGGGACTGGGCATCCCAGTGACCAGCCATTTATCTCATGAGTGAGGAGCGGAGTCCACTCCTCTTGAGAATAACCCGCCTAACATGGAAGATACAGACAACACTAATTGATAAATGAGCTATTCAAGCATACAAAATAGGATGATTATTTGAAGGTTTAGAGTTTGGCACATACAAATTTACTTGGAACGGCAGGTAGATACCGCATATAGGAAGGTATAGTGGACTCATCTGGAATAACTTTGGGGTTTAAGGGATTGGATGCACAAGCAGTATTCCCGCTTAGTACAGGTGAAGGCTAGCAAAATACTGGGAAGCGACCAACTAGAGAGCGATAACAACCATGTACATGCATTAAAATTAATAAACATTGGATGCAAGTATGAGTAGGATATAATCCACCATGAACATAAATATCATGAAGGCTATGTTGATTTGTTTTAACTACATGCGTGAACATGTGCCAAGTCAATTCACTTAAATCATTCAGAGGATGATACCACCCTATCATACCACATCATAACCATTTTAATAGCATGTGTAAACCATTATAACTCATAGGTAATCAAGCATGGCACAAGCAACTATGATCTCTAATTGCCATTGCAAACATGTTTTTTCATAACAAGCTGAATCAAGAACGAGGAACTCATCATATTTACAAAAACAAAAGAGGTCGAGTTCATACCAGCTTTTCTCATCTCAGTCAGTCCATCATATATCATCATAATTACCTTTCACTTGCATGCCCGAATGATGTGAATAATAATAAGAGTGCACGTGTATTGGACTAAGCTGGAATATGCGAGCATTTAATAAATAGGAGAAGACAAAGCAATATGGGCTCTTGGTTAAATCAACAATAAAGCATATAAGAGCCACTTCATCAATTTAATCATGGTCTTCTCCTACTGACCCCCAAAGAAAAAAGAAAAGAAATAAAACTATTTACACGGGAAAGCTCCCAACAAGCAAAACAAGAACAGGAAATGTTTTTGGGTTTTCATTTTAATTACTACTACAAACATGGAAAGTAAATTAATTAAAAGCTACAACTAATTTTTTGGTTTCTCTTAAGGTTTATTAAACACACAAGAAGAAAGCATAAAAGGAAATAAACTAGCATGGATGATACAATGAAAAAGTATGAGCACCGACATCTAGCAATGAGTGTGTGTGAACATAAATGTAATGTCGGTGAGAAATACGTACTCCCCCAAGCTTAGGCTTTTGGCCTAAGTTGGTCTATGGCCACGGCTGGCCTGGCTGATATCCATAATAATAGTTGGGGTCGTACCGCGATGCAATGGCTATCGTCTCCTGAGCTGCAGTGTGGCGACGAGTGGCCTCCGCCCTCCTCTCGTACTCATCTGCCTCCTCTCTGGTAATAGTATATCCTCCTCTTGCCTGATAATCAAAGAAAGCAGGAGCAGGGAGAGTAATACGGACAGCACGGCGTCTGTCAAAAATTAGTCGGTACTGGAGAGGCGATTCGTTCCTCTCAACAAAATGGTGAGAAACCATAGAATCAAAATATAAATAAGCAGGAGGCAACTCCATGTCTCCTTCACGAACGTCTATCTCAAGAAATTTAGCTAAGAGGGTTGCATAAATTCCTCCAAAGAAATCTCCATTATATCTATTATGATGCAACCTATGAGCTACAATGGCTCCCATATGATAAGATTGGTCTCCTGACACAGCACTCCTGAGAATGCTAAGGTCAGGGACACACATGTGACATGCTTCATCCTTAGCATTTATTCACCTACCTATGAAGAGAGCAAAATAATGTATAGCAGGAAAGTGAATGGTCCCTATGGTAACTTGCGCTATATCTCTAGATTCCCCTACAGTTATACTAGCGAGAAAGTTTCTAAATTCAGATTTAGGGGGATCCCTAACACTACCCCACTGTGGAAGTTTGCAAGCAAACGTGAAATCCTCTAAGTCCATGGTATAAGATTTGTCATAAAGATAAAACATGACTGAAGGAGAATTACGCGAAGATGAATACTCAAACCTCCTCACAAAAGAGCTTGTGATCTCATGATACTGGGGACATTTGTCTGCCTCAAAGTCCTCAAGACCGGCATGACACACATATGCGTTAAATTCTTCCTTAATTCCCGCTCGGTCCATAAAGTTCTCAGAAGGCCATTAACAAGGACGCACTGGAGCATCTCTTGGTGGCTCATCATCAGCATCACGCATTGCAAGCCTGGGTCCTTGCTTCCTTGAAGAACCACCCTGGAACATTTTCCTAAGCATATTTCTTCCACTGAAAAATTCTGAATTTTTTTAGTAACTTCAAAATAAAAGTAAACCAAACTCAATAATATTCATAGCAACTACTCCTACAAGTGCCTAGAGCCTATATCATGCATCAAAACTACTTTTGACCATATAAATTTGACATGCAAGCTCAAGAACAGGGTCACCTAAGCAGCAAAAATTTGCAATGAATAAAGCACTAGAACAAAAACTAATTGGACCAATGGAGGAGTCACATACCAAGGAACAATCTCCCCAAGCAGTTTTGTGAGAGGTGCTTTGAGCAAGGAGATCGAAAATGGCAGCACAATGAGCTTGGACTCGGGTTTGAGCTGGTTTTTCGTGTTTGGGGGAGGAAGGAGTGTGTGGGTGAAATAATAAGTGGAGGAGGGCCACCGTGGGCCCACGAGGCAGGGGGCGCGCCCTCCACCCTCGTGGAAAGGTGGTTGGCCCCCCTGGTGTGTTCTTTGTTCCATAAATCCTCAAATATTCTAGAAAAAAACATATTTAATTTTCAGGGCATTTGGAGAACTTTTATTATTGAGGTATTTTTATATTGCACGGATAATCAGATAACAGACAGAAAATTATTTATTTTTACTTTATTTAATATAAATAACAGAAAGTAAAAGTCGGGTACATAAGGTTGTGCTTCTAGTTTCATCCATTTCATGCTCGTCAAAAGGAATCCACTAACAAGGTTGATCAAGTCTTGTTAACAAACTCATTCCAATTAACATGAAACCGGAGAAATTTCAAATAACACTAGGTTACCTCAACGGGGATATGCACATCCCCAATAATAAGTATATCATATTTCTTCTTGACAGTAGGAAGAGGAAATTCAAAACCTCCAAATATAATCGATGGAATTTTTCCGATAGAATTGATACTATGAACTTGAGGTTGTTTCTCGGAAAGTGTACCGTATGTTCATTACCATTAACATGAAAAGTGACATTGCCTTTGTTGCAATCAATAACAGCCCCTGCAGTATTAAGAAAAGGTCTTCCAAGAATAATAGACATACTATCGTCCTCGGGAATATCAAGAATAACAAAGTCCGTTAAAATAGTAATGTTTGCAACCACAACAGGTACATCCTCACAAATACCGACAGGTATAGCAGTTGATTTATCAACCATTTGCAAAGATATTTTAGTAGGTGTCAACTTGTTCAAGTCAAGTCTACGATATAAAGAGAGAGGCATAACACTAACGCCAGCTGTAAGATCACATAAAGCAGTTTTAACATAGTTTCTTTTAATGGAGCATGGTATAATAGGTACTCCTGGATCTCCAAGTTTCTTTGCTATTCCACCCTTAAAAGTATAATTAGCAAGCATGGTGGAAATTTCAGCTTCTGGTATCTTTCTTTTATTTGTAACAATATCTTTCATGTACTTAGCATAAGGATTCATTTTGAGCATATCAGTCAATCGCATACGCAAAAAGATAGGTCTAATCATTTCAGCAAAGCGCTCAAAATCCTCATCATCCTTTTTCTTTGATGGTTTGGGAGGAAAAGGCATGGGTTTCTGAACCCAAGGCTCTCTTTCTTTACCATGTTTCCTAGCAACAAAGTCTTTCTTATCATAACGTTGATTCTTTGATTGTGGGTTATCAAGATCAACAGCAGGTTCAATTTCTACATCATTATCATTACTAGGCTGAGCATCATTATGAACATCATCATTAACATTTTCATTAGGTTCATGTTCATTGCTAGATTGTGTTTCAGCATCAGACATAGATATACCATTTGGATTATCAGGTGGTTCAGCAATAGGTTCACTAGAAGTTTGCACAGTTCTATCATTTTTCTTTTTCTTCCTTTTAGAAGAACTAGGTGCATCAATATTATTTCTCTGAGAATCTTGTTCATTTCTCTTAGGGCGGCCTTCAGGATACAAAGGTTCCTAAGTCATTCTACCAGTTCTAGTGGCCACTTTAACAACATGTTACTATTCATATCATCGAGCAATTCTTTTTGAGCTTTAAGTACTTGTTCTACTTGAGTGGTAACCATAGAAGCATGTTTGCTAACAAGTTTAAGTTCACCTCTAATATTAGCCATATAATCACCCAAGTATTTAATCATATCAACATCTTGTTTTAATTGTCTACCAAAATAAGCATTGAAGTCTTCTTGCTTAAACATATAATTATCAAACTCATCCAAGCATTGACTAGCAATTTTAGTAGTAGGGATTTCAGCTTTATCATATCTATAGAGAGAATTTACCTTTACTACCTGTGTCGGGTTATCAAGGTCTGGAGGTTCTTCAATAAGTAAAGGATCAAGATCATATGTTTCTTTAATAGGCGGTAAATTAAGACCATGTATTTCTTCAATAGGAAGTAAATTCGTAACATCTTCAGCTTTAATACCTTTTTCTTTCATAGATTTCTTTGCCTCTTGCCTATCTTCGGGACTGAGAAATAGAACACCTCTCTTCTTCGGAGTTAGTTTAGGAATAGGATCATTAATTGGAGCAAAACCTGGCTCAGGAGGTGCCCAATTATTTTCATTTGTCAACATATTATTCAATAAGATTTCAGCTTCATCCGGTGTTCTTTCCCTGAAAAGAGAACCAGCACAACTATCCAGGTAATCTTTGGAAGCATCGGTTAGTCCATTATAAAAGATATCAAGTATTTCATTTTTCTTAAGAGGATGATCAGGCAAAGCATTAAGTAACTTGAGAATCCTCCCCCAACCTTGTGGGAGACTCTCTTCTTTAATTTGCACAAAGTTGTATATTTCCTTTAAAGCAGCTTGTTTCTTATGATCAGGGAAATATTTAGCAAAGAAGTAATAAATCATATCCTGGAGACTACGCACACAACCAGGGTCAAGAGAATTAAACCATATCTTAGCATCACCCTCTAATGAGAACGGAAATATTTTAAGGATATAAAAGTAGCGAGATCTCTCATCATTAGTGAACATGGTGGCTATATCATTTAATTTAGTAAGATGTGCCACAACTGTTTCAGATTCATAGCCATGAAAAGGATCAGATTCAACTAAAGTAATTATATCAGGATCAACAGAGAATTCATCATCCTTATCAGTAACACAGATAGGTGAAGTAGCAAAAGCAGGGTCAGGTCTCATCCTAGCATTTAGAGATTGCTTATTCCATTTAGCTAATAAACTTTTGAGTTCATATCTATCTTTGCAAGCAAAAATAGATAAAGAAGCTTCTTGATCAAATAAATAACCCTCAGAAATAACAAGTGATTCTTCATCATCACTTTCATCATCATAATCAGATTCAATATTTTCAATCTCTCTAGCCCTAGCAAGTCGTTCCTCGAGAAAATCACCAAGTGGCACAGTAGTATCATAGAAGTAGTTTCATCCTAAGTATCATGTATAGCAGAAGTAGCTTCATCAATAACATGCGACATATCAGAACGAATAGCAGAAGCAGGTTTAGGTGTCGCAAGCTTACTCATAACAGAAGGTGAATCAAGTGCAGAGCTAGATGGCAGTTCCTTACCTCCCCTCGTAGTTGAGGGATAAATTGTTATCTTAGCATCTTTCAAATTCTTCATAGTGTCCAGCAGATATAAATCCCAAGTGACTCAAAGAATAGAGCTATGCTCCCCGGCAACGGCGCCATAAATTAGTCTTGATAACCCACAAGTATAGGGGATCGCAATAGCTTTCGAGGGTAGAGTATTCAACCCAAATTTATTGATTCGACACAAGGGGAGCCAAAGAATATTCTCAAGTATTAGCAGCTGAGTTGTCAATTCAACCACACCTGGAAACATAGTATCTACAGCAAAGTGTTTAGTAGCAAAGTAATATGATAGTGATGGTAACGGTAACAAAAGGGTAACGAAAGCAAGGTAATGTTTTTGGTATTTTGTAGTGATTGTAACAATAGCAATGGGAAAGTAAATAAGCGTAAACCAGTATATGGAAAGCTCGTAGGCATCGGATCAATGATGGATAATTATGTCAGATGCGGTTCATCATGTAACAGTAATAACATAGGGTGACACATAACTAGCTCCAATTCGTCAATGTAATGTAGGCATGTATTCCGAATATAGTCATATGTGCTTATGCAAAAGAACTTGCATCGCATCTTTTGTCCTACCCTCCCGTGGCAGCGGGGTCCTAATGGAAACTAAGGGATATTAAGGCCTCCTTTTAATAGAGAACCGGAACAAAGCATTAGCACATAGTGAATACATGAACTCCTCAAACTACGGTCATCACCGGTAAGTATCCCGATTATTGTCACTTCGGGGTTAACGAATCATAACACATAATAGGTGACTATAGACTTGCAAGATAGGATCAAGAACTCTCATATATTGATGAAAACATAATAGGTTCAGATTTGAAATCATGTCACTCGGGCCCTAGTGACAAGCATTAAGCATAGCAAAGTCATAGTAACATCAATCTCAGAACATAGTGGATACTAGGGATCAAACCCTAACAAAACTAACTCGATTACATGGTAAATCTCATCCAACCCATCACCGTCCAGCAATTCTACGATGGAATTACTCACGCACGGCGGTGAGTGATGTCTACTACACAACCTTCTTCTTGTAGACGTTGTTGGGACTCCAAGTGTAGAGGTTTTGTAGGACAGCAGCAAATTTACCTCAAGTGGGTGACCTAAGGTTTATCAATCCGTACGAGGCGTAGGATGAAGATGGTCTCTCTCATGCAACCCTGCAACCAAATAACAAAGAGTCTCTTGCGTCCCCAACACACCCAATACAGTGGTAAATTTTATAGGTGCACTAGTTCAGCGAAGAGATGGTGATACAAGTGGTATATGGACAGTAGATAAAGGTATTTGTAATCTGAAATTATAAAAACAGCAAGGTAACTAATGGTAAAAGTGAGCGTAAACGGTATTGCAATGATAGGAAATAAGGCCTAGGGTTCATACTTTCACTAGTGCAAGTCCTCTCAATAATACTAACATAATTGGATCATAAAACTATCCCTCAAGATGCAACAAAGAGTCACTCCAAAGTCACTAATAGCGGAGAACGAACGAAGAGATTATGGTAGGGTACGAAACCACCTCAAAGTTATTCTTTCCAATCAATCTGTTGGGCTATTACTATAAGTGTCACAAACAGCCCTAGAGTTCGTACTAGAATAACACCTTAAGACACAAATCAACCAAAACCCTAATGTCACCTAGATACTCCAATGTCACCTCAAGTATCCGTGGGCATGATTATACGATATGCATCACACAATCTCAGATTCATCTATTCAACCAACACAAAGGACCTCAAAGAGTGCCCCAAAGTTCTACCGGAGAATCACGACTAAAATGTGTGCCAACCCCTATGCATAGGTTCATGGGCGGAACCCGCAAGTTGATCACCAAAACATACATCAAGTGATTCACGTGGCATCCCATTGTCACCACAGATACTCACGGCAAGACATACATCAAGTGTTCTCAAATCTTTAAAGACTCAATCCGATAAGATTACTTCAAAGGGGAAACTCAATTCATTACAAGAGAGTAGAGGGGGGAAGAAACATCATAGGATCCAAATATAATAGCAAAGCTCGCGATACATCAAGATCGTATCATCTCAAGAACACGAGAGAGAGAGATCAAACACATAGCTACTGGTACATACCCTCAGCCCTGAGGGAGAACTACTCCCTCCTCGTCATGGAGAGCAACAGGATGATGAAGATGGCCACCGAAGAAGGATTGCCCCCTCCGGCAGGGTGCCGGAATGGGTCTATATTGGTTTTCGGTGGCTACGGAGGCTTCTGGCGGCGGAACTCCCGATCTAATCTCTGTTCTGGAAGTTTTAAGATACGTAGGTATATATGGGTGAAAGGAGTACGTCGGTGGACCAAAGGGGGGGCCACGAGGCAGGGGGCGCGCCCCCTACTCTCGTGAGCTCCTCCTTCATCTTCTGACGTAGGGTCCAAGTCTATCCGGTAGGTTTCCTTCCAAAAATAACTTCTCCAGTTGATTTTGTTCCGTTTTGACTCCGTTTGATATTCCTTTTCTTTGAAACACTGAAATAGGCATAAAACAACAAATCTGGGCTGGGCCTCTGGTTAATAGGTTAGTACCAAAAATAACATAAAAGTGGAAAATAAAGCCCAATATTGCCCAAAACAGTAGATAATATAGCATGGAGCAATCAAAAATTATAGATACGTTGGAGACGTATTAGTGAGCATCATGAAATTGGTGATGGAGGATGGTTGATGATGACGACGGCGACGAATCCCCCTCTCCGGAGCCCCGAACGGACTAGAGATCAGCCCTCCCGAGAGGTTTTAGGGCTTGGCGGTGGCTCCATATCGTAAAACGCGATGATTTCTTCTCTCCTATTTGTTTCTCCCCGAAAACAGTTATATAGAGTTGGAGTTGGAGTCGGGAGGTCTCCAGGGGGCCCACGAGGTAGGGGGCGCGCCCTAGGGGGTGGGGCGCCCCCACCCTCGTGGCAAGGGTGTGGGCCCCCTGGTCTTCATCTTTGGCGAGGATTTTATTATTATTTATTGTAAGATATTCCGTGGAGTTTCAGGTCATTCCGAGAACTTTTGTTTTCTGCACATAAAACAACATCATGGCAATTCTGCTCAAAGCAGCGTCAGTCCGGGTTAGTTCCATTCAAATCATACAAGTTAGAGTACAAAACAAGGGAAAAAGTGTTTGGAGAAGTAGATACGACGGAGACGTATCAGAATGCAAGAGGAAGAATACTTGAGCTCCTCTGAAAAGAATCTTGATGAGCACTTCGAGAAGGAATTAAATCCTTGGTGAACCATCATGTAGAACCTCCATGAAGAACTCCGGTAACAAAAGGATGATAAAAGAAAGAGAAGTTGAGAACATAAGGTGAAGCCTTGCAATGATTTAGATGAATCTCCGTGGCGATATAATTGCGAGAGCTTGGAACTCCGGGAAGAAAAAGATGGAACAATTGAAACCGAGAATTTACTCATCGTGAACAAACTCTGGAAGATGAGTCCATTGCTTGGACGAATCAAGAATAAGAATTATGTTATGCGCATCCTTCACCAATTTAAATTGATGACAAGAAAAGGATTTGGCATACTACTTATTCTCGTAGAAATGATTAAGATAGATATAGCGCAAACTTGAGAAGGTCTTCAGCGAACCACCGGTAGGATTGGAAAGAACGAATGAATTGATATGATAACCATGGAATAGAATCTTGAGCAAACCACCGTAAGAATTGAAAATGAACAAAGAAAAATATATAAAGAAACACCGGGAAGAATTAGCAAATGAACGAAGATGCTTGAGAGAATTTAGATACAAGTGAACGAAGAGAGCCCGAGCTGATTAGGGGATACTTGAACGAAGCACCGGTAAGATTTGGAGAACGAGAGATGAAAGCTGTAATGAATAAATCTGAGATGACGGGCTCCGGATGATCAAACTGAAAAAGACTCTTGAATTGCTCCGGATAGGTGGAAAGAATTCTCACAGTCGGAAATAATTATGAGAGGATGGCATAAGGCTAGAACCATGAATCTTCAAGAGAACGGACCAAGATTTAGAGAAAAAAAACCTTCTTCGTTCTTCAAATCCAGAGAATGACGACGAAAAACACCATCAAGAATTGTTTAGACACTCCGGGATGACGAATAGAAAGGTTGAGCCAATGGTGAAAAGAATATGAAAGATCTTGGAGAAAGACATATGACTGATGATAATTCATTCTTACGTCAAACTTCAAAAAGAAATTTAGGGATAGCTCCAGGAAAATAAGAAGAGTCAGGTAAGATCCTAGAAAAAGACCTCTGGGTTAGGGCCCACTCAAAAGAAACAACATTGAATGATTGCTTGAAAAGAGAGATTGCACCGGTTGAATTAAATGGCTTGAATGCGATAACAATCTCAAAAGAGCTTTAACGAATTGAGAATGGAAACTTGAATCTTCTGAGATATCTTCAGGACACCGGAACAATTGAATAGCAAGTGGGGAATGATTATGAGGTGCACCGGCATAAGAAAAGCATTGGGCAAAATGAAAGGACTCTGCTCAATACCAAAGCTTGAATTGAATCCACCGGAGAAGGAAAAGAACGAAGAATGATGAACTTGAAGCTCCGTTAGAATCTTCATGAGAATCACCGGATAAGAACCTTGAAAGAAAGGACTGAAGAGACTTCTCACAAATAAAAGGATACATGATTAAGAAATCTGAATCCTTGAAGAAAAAGGGTGGGAGGGTGGGAAAACAAAGACAATTTGGGATGAATGCAATGAGCACCGTTGAGAAGAACTGATAATTGATCTTGCGGATGTCGAAACCACTTGAAGAGAAGCACACCGGTTGGAAAAAAACTGACATGACAAACTTGATGATCAAGAAGGATTGGTATTCACATAGAAATATGAGAACACCACTTAGGGAAGGTATGGAATCAACACTTGAAATTGAAGCAACTCGAATACCACAACTCAAAACAAAACAAAGATTGGCTTGCAGAATAAGCCAGAAACAAACATATGATAGACCCCATATCATATCATGTGTCTGTTAGAAAGATATTCTAGGAGCTACTTGAATTCCCACTTATAAACTCGGAAACTTTCTGGTTATGCAATCAGGTGTTGGGGATACAGGGGAAGCATAATATCTCACCCAAAACTAACAAATCCTACATCCAGTTGTATCCATCCTTCAACACATAACCAATAAACCTTTGGAAATCGTTTACCTCAACCTTCAAAAAGCATCCATTATACGAGTTATGGCAATACTGCCGAACTCCCGCCCCAGTACTGGGTGACGTCGAGGTTATCTCACCAACAACTGCATAAAGGAGATTTTCGATGTCGGCGAAACTCAGGTATTCCAGAACTGCAACGATAAAATTGTGACAACAACACCTCGGAGCTCAACTCCCCGGGACACTGCCACAACCCCTAAATGTCAGGAGGCACCAAGAACAATGTTCTCGTCACAAAACCATTGGAACAATTCCAAGATACCCGCGTGATCCTAATTTTTTTAGTGAAATTTAAGAAGAGATGGGTCAAAAGTCTATGTCAGGAGGCCTCACTAGAGCGACGAAGGGACCGAGGAGTGAAAAGAATCCTAATCTCCGATATATATAAACCTATAAGACTCAAAACATTTTGTCTAGACTCAACAACGTCAGCGATTCGATCAAGCAGGGGCTCCTAAGTCGGGGAAGGCTCTGATTACCAACTTGTCATACCCATGATGCGGCTATATCTCCCACGTGTCGGAGCACGACTTAGAGGCGTAACCGCATAGTAGGCATGTCGCAAGAGGGGTAATCTTTACACATCCCATGTACTGAATAATAAATGGATAAAGAGTTGGCTTACAATCGCCACTTCACACAATACATAAATATAGCATTACATCATCCAAGATACAATCAAGGTCCAACTACGGAACCAAAATAAAGAAAAGACAACCCCAATTGCTAGATCCCCGATCGCCCCAACTGGGCTCCACTACTGATCAACAAGAAATGAAACAAAACGACGACCAAGATCTTCATCGAGCTCCCACTTGAGTTGGGTTGCGTCACGTGAACTGGTATCATCGGCACCTGCAACTGTTTGGAAGTATCTGTGAGTCACGAGGACTCAGCAATCTCACACCCGCAGATCAAGACTATTTAAGCTTATGGGTAGGAAAGGGTAATGAGGTGGAGCTACAACAAGCACTAGCATATATGGTGGCTAACTTACGCAAATAAGAGCGAGAAGAGAAGCAAAGCAACGGTCGTGAACTAGAAATGATCAAGAAGTGATCCCGAGTCTACTTACGTTCAAGCATAACACCAAAACCGTGTTCACTTCCCGGACTCCGCCGGAAAGACACCATCACGGCTACACACGCGGTTGATGCATTTTAATTAAGTTAAGTGTCAAGTTCTCTACAACCGGATATTAAGCAATTCCATCTGCCCATAACCGCGGGCACGGCTTTCGAAAGTTCAAAACCCTGCATGGGTGTCCCAACTTAGCCCATCACAAGCTCTCACAGTCAACGAAGGATATTCCTTCTCCCAGGAAGACCCGATCAGACTCGGAATCCCGGTTACAAGACATTTCGACAATGGCAAAACAAGACCAGCAAAGCCGCCTGGATGTGCTGACAAATCTCGATAGGAGCTCCACATATCTTGTTCTCTGGGCACACCAGATGAGCCAGACGTCAGGTTGGCTGATACGTCTCCGTCATATCTACTTTTCCAAACACTTTTGCCCTTGTTTTGGACTCTAACTTGTATGATTTGAATGGAACTAACCCGGACTGACGCTGTTTTCAGCAGAATTGCCATGGTGTTGTTTTATGTGCAGAAAACAAATATTCTCGGAATGACCTGAAACTCCACGGAACATCTTAGAAAAAATAATAAAAAATCCTCGCCAAAGATGAAGACCAGGGGGCCCACACCCTTCTCATGAGGGTGGGGGGCGCCCCCCTAGGGCGCGCCCCCTACCTCGTGGGCCCCCTGGAAACCCTCCGACACCAACTCCAACTCTATATATTTGCTTTCGGAGAGAAAAAAATCAGAGAGAAGAAATCATCGCGTTTTACGATACGGAGCCGCCGCCAAGCCCTAAAACCTCTCGGGAGGACTGATCTGGAGTCCGTTCGGGGCTTCGAAGAGGGGGATTCATCGCCGTCGTCATCATCAACCATCCGCCATCACCAATTTCATGATGCTCACCGCCGTGCATGAGTAATTCCATCGTAGGCTTGCTGGACGGTGATGGGTTGGATGAGATTTATCATGTAATCGAGTTAGTTTTGTTAGTGTTTGATCCCTAGTATCCATTATGTTCTGAGATTGATGTTGCTATGACTTTGCTATGCCTAATGCTTGTCACTAGGGCCCGGGTGCCATGCTTTCAGATCTGAACCTATTATGTTTTCATGAATATATGTGAGTTCTTGATCCGATCTTGCAAGTCTATAGTCACCTACTATGTGTTATGATCCAGCAACCCCGAAGTGACAATAATCAGGACCACTCCCGGTGATTACCATAGTTTGAGGAGTTCATGTATTCACTATGTGCTAATGCTTTGTTCCGGTTCTCTATTAAAAGGAGGCCTTAATATCCCTTAGTTTCCAATAGGACCCCACTGCCACGGGAGGGTATGACAAAAGATGTCATGCAAGTTCTTTTCCATAAGCACGTATGACTATATACGGAATAGATGCCTACATTACATTGATGAATTGGAGCTAGTTCTGTGTCACCCTATGTTATGACTGTTACATGATGAACCGCATCCGGCATAATTATCCATCACTGATCCGGTGCCTACGAGTTTTCCATATACTGGTTTAAGCTTATTTACTTTCCCGCTGCTACTGTTACAATCACTACAAAATACCAAAAACATTACTTTTGTTGTCTTTACTTTTGTTGCTGCGACCACCACTATCATATTACTTTGCTACTAAACACTTTGCTGCAGATACTAAGTTTCTAGGTGTGGTTGAATTGACAACTCAGCTGCTAATACTTAAGAATATTCTTTGGCTCCCCTTGTGTCGAATCAATAAATTTGGGTTGAATACTCTACCATCGAAAGCTGTTGCGATCCCCTATTCTTGTGGGTTACCATTGGCATAGACCCTGGTTGCCCAGGGGGCGCCGGACATCGCTCAGGTTGGACCAACACTCAGAGAAGCACTGGCCCGGGGGTTTACAATAAAGATAACCCTTGAGTCTGCAGAACCCAAGGGAAAAAGGCTTAGGTGGCAAATATTAAAACCAAGGTTGGGCCTTGCTGGAGAAGTTTTTATTCAAAGCGAACTGTCAAGGGTTCCCATAACACCCAACCGTGCAAGGAACGCAAAATCAAGGAACATAACACCGGTATGACGGAAACTAGGGAGGCAAGAGTGGAAGAGAACACCAGGCATAAGGCCGAGCCTTCCACCTTTTACCAAGTGTATAGGTGCATTAAAGTAAACAAGATATAATAATGATATCCCAACAATATCCATGTTTCAACAAGGAACAAACTTCATCTTCACCTGCAACTATCAATGCTATAAGAGGGGCTGAGCAAAGCGGTAACATAGCCAAACAACGGTTTGCTAAGAAAGGTGGGTTACAGGCTTGACATGGCAATATGGGAGGCATGATATAGCAAGTGGTAGGTATCGCGGCATAGCAATAGAGCGAGCAACTAGCAAGCAAAGATAGAAGTGATTTCGAGGGTATGGTCATCTTGCCTAAGATCCCACAAGGAGGAAGAACGAGTCCATGAAGAAGACAAACGGATGTAGTCGAACGAATCCTCACAACTCCAGAACGTAACCGAAGCTAACGAGAGAAGCAACCCGGAAAGAAGCAAGCAACATAGTAAACAACTATCACATAAACATGGCATGATGCACAATAAAGTATGATGCATGTTCGGTTTAAAGAGGCATGGCATGGCAAAGTGCAACAAACAACACTACAAGTTAAGTGGAGCTCAATATGCAACGAGTTGCATATTGACGAAACCCACATTCGATTATTTAGTTCACTCCCGGTTAGGTACCAACAATATTAAATGTTGGTTAACATGGCAAGAGGTGAAGCATAGCAAAAATATACTATCTAAACAATTTAAATGGGGCCGGATATAACAAACAACAATTTCGGTAAATCCCCATAAGCATTAAGAAATTTGAAGCAAACAACAAAGTCAACATTCTTGAAGTTGTTATCATGATGCGGATGACATTGCAAGTTTTAAGCAATTTTATGAAAATGTTGACATGATAAGATATGAGGCATTTTATCACCGTGGTGGAAAGAAAGGGTGTCACGGTGATGAATCCGAAAATGATGCCACGGCACCATGTCGGTTCCGGTAGCTCACGGAGATACCGGTGCAAAAGGTAGTGTGGCGGGAGCGTGTTGTGCGATGAACGGTGGGGTGCTCCAGGATACCGGGTTCCCACATGTCGACGGCAAGGAAACGAGGAACTCGCAAAGAACAACTCGGACATGGTGCAACCACGACCATCTCATACATCACACATGCATTCGTACACGGGCGGTCGTCTCGGGGTTATACCTTCGAAGCAAGCGTTTCGGGAGAAACGAGTTCGTAGTGGAAGTAGTCGTTCACGCGACGGCGGTAGTGGAAGTAGTCGTTCTCGGTTCGTAGATGTTCACACTCCGTAGGTGTTCGGGGTCAACACAAGGAACTTGACGTCCACGGTTCTTCGAGGGTCAACGGTACATGTTCTGTAGACGTTCGGTCGGCGGTAGTGGTACACGTTTTCATAGATGTTTGAGTCATCGGTAGCGGTACTTGGTGAATCCCAAAACGGTCTTGGCGCCTTCACGCGTAGGACTACTTGGCGTCGTGGTACTTGGGTCTTCGGACTTGCCGGTCTCATCCTTGCGACGGTAGTCGAACTTGATGTTTTTGGTTCATGGGTCTTCGGCGACGGTAATCGTTCTAGGCATTGCGCTTCGAGGTACTTGGCGACGTGGCGATTCCGAAGACGAAGGTAGAGGTACTTGACGCGTCACCATGTAGTTGTACTTGACGAATCCAGAATACTCCCGTTTGGGATGGGTGCAACGGAGGCATCGACTTGCGTTTCGAAACTGGGTCATGCTCATGCAACCGTTCGCAACAACGGGAAAAAGGGGATTGGTCTTGAGGTGCTCGGCCGTGGGCGACGGAGCACACGGTGGACAAGGAGGCAGGGCGCCCCTGGCCTTGAGGTCACGGTGGAGCTCGGGTCAATGGCAACGAAGGCAGGGGCGCACGGCTGGAGGCGCTGGGGACAATAGCAGGCGACGGCGGCGGACAAACGGGGCGAGGCGGAGAGCTGGTGGCAGCGCTCCTGGTCGCAGCGGGAGGAAGAGCATCCAGGCACTGCTCGGGAGGCGCGAAGCAGAGGCACGGGGAGGGATCCGCACGAAGAAGAAGCCGAGGAAGCGGCTTCCATGGACGACCTCCTGTACGGGGAAAACGGCGGCAACGTGGGAACAAGGACGAGGCAGGAGGAGGCACGAGCGGGAGGAGGCGCTGAGGCGGACCGGGCGGCGGAGGTGAAGTTGGAACGTGCTCCAGCGAAAAGACGGACGGCGAGGCGTCTGAGGCAGGGAAGGAGCACAGGCGATGCGCTTGGGGGCCGGCACGGTGGTCTCCATGGTCGTGCGGTCCACGAGAAGGTACATGGCAGCGCCCCTCGCCGGAGACAGGGAGGCAGCGGCGATCCGGCGATGCGGTGCGGTAGAGGGAGGCAAGGGGACGCGAGCTCCTGGCGCTGGCTGCGGGGCGCTGTGCGGGTGTGTGTGTGTGTGCGCGGCGGCGTTGGGAGGGAACGAGGGAGAGAGAAGGGATCGAGAGGGAGGACGGTGCGCGTGGGAACGAGAGGGAGATGAGCTGCGGTCGGGCGCTGGGCTAGCTAGGGTTAGGAGGGGCATATGGGCGTGGGAGGCCGGTCGGCCTGGCTGTTCTGCCGACCACGGCTGGGCCTGGCCAAGTTGGTGGGCTGCGGTCTCTCCTCTCTACCTCTCTTCTCAAGAAAGAAAAAGTAAACAGCACAAAGATAAGAAAGAAAAGAAAGGGAGGATAGGGGAAGGAGTTTGACACGCGGATAAATTCCCGGACTCGCAAAAATAGGAGGAATTAGACAAAAATGGCCTGAGGATTTTTAGAGGAAGTAAAATCCACACGCGTTGGATTTAACTCGGCAAGTTCAAATTTCAAAACCCATTCAAATGAACTCCAAATGGGTTGAAATTATAGGAGGTGACCCTACACAATATATGTGATTTATGGGAAGATTTGGAACATTAATGGAGAAAGTAAAATTGCAACCCAATTTGCAATTTAACTTAAAAGGTCGAAAAGGAAGGATAGGAGGTTGAGCCGGGTAAGGGAAGAGTTGAAGAGTAGTGCAATTGTTTTATGGGTGATTCCAAGTTAATGAAATATTTTGTAATAGCTCCCTAAATATTAGAAGGATATGCTATAAAGAGAACTCACCATGTGAATTCCCTCAATTTAAATGGATCAAATATCCATGCCATTTATTTAGTTGAGATGCAAAATATTAATGACATGATGACATGATGCCATGCACATGATGCAATGCAACACGCAAGCAAAAACAAATCACACAACGAAACTCGGAAAACATGGAAGGCGTCTGAAGCTCTGGTCTTGGGCGTCACAACCCATATAGACACCTAATCGGACCGGGCTGATTCTTATCCACGTCAGCTTGCCATGCTGGAATCCTACGTGGCTTGGGGAGGCTGCCAGTGACCAAAATTTATATGGTTCCAAGTAGTTATAATGCTTGATTTAGGCTCTAGGCACTTGTATGAGTAGTTGCTATCAATATTATTGAAGTTGGTTCACTTTTGTTTGAAGTTACTAAAAATTTCAGAATTTTTTAGAGAAAAACAATATGCTTAGGAAGATGTTCCAAGGTGGTTTCTCTAAGAAGCAAGGACCCAGGATTTCTATGCGCGATGCTGACGAGGATCCACCAAGAGACGCTCCAGTACGGCCTTGTGAGTGGCCGTCGGAAAATTTTATGGACCGTGCGGGAATTAAAGAAGAATTCAAAGCATATTTGCGCAATGCCGGTCTTGAGGATTTTGAGGCTAACAAATGCCCCCAGTATCATGATCTCACAAGTTCATTTGTGAGGAGGTTTGAGTATTCATATTCGCGTAATTCTTCTTCAGTCATGTTTGATCTTTATGACAAATCTTATACCATGGACTTAGAGGATTTCACTTCTGCTTGCAAACTTCCATTATGGGGTAGTGTTAGGGATCCCCCTAAATCTGAATTTAGAAACTTTCTTGCTAGTATAACTGTGGGGGAATCTAGAGATATAACGCAGGCTACCATAGGGAGCATTCACTTTCCTGCTATACATTATTTTGCTCTCTTCATCGGTAGATGCATAAATGCTAAGGATGAAGCATGTCACATGTGTGTCCCTGATCTTAGCATTCTTAGGAGTGCTGTGTTAGGAGACCAATCTTATCATATGGGAGCTATTGTAGCTCGTAGGTTGCATCATAATAGACATAATGGAGATTTCTTTGGAGGAATTTTTGCAACCCGCTTAGCTCATTTTCTTGAAATAGACATTCGTGAGGGTGATACAGAGTTGCCTCCTGCATATTTAGATTATAACTCTATGGCTTCGCACCAATTTGTCAAGAGGCCTGAATCACCTCTCTTATATCGTTTAATTTTTGATAAACGACGTGTTTTCCGTATTACTCTCCCTGTTCCTGCCTTCTTTGATTCAAAGACAAAAGGAAGATATGTTATTACCAGAGAGGAGGCAGAAGGGTACGAGGGGAGAGCGGAGGCAGCTCGACTCCACGCTGCAGCTCAGCAGGCGATAACCGCTGCACATCAGTATGATCCCAACTATTTTTCGTCGCAGTACGACCGCATCTACACTTACGGGTATCCGCGAGGCTATCCCTGGCAATAGACCAACTTAGGCCAAAAGCCTAAGCTTGGGGGAGTACGTATTTCTGACCGACATTACATTTATGTTCACACACACTCATTACTAGATGTCGGTGCTCATACTTTTTCACTGTAATATCCATGCTAGTTTATTTGCTTTTTCTTGTTTTCTTCTTGTGTGTTTGTTAAACCTTAAGAAAAACCAAAAAAATTAATAGTAGTTTATTTTTCTGCTGTAGTAGTAATAATTAAAAAGAAAACCCAAAAATATTTCCCGTTCTTCTTTTGCTTGTTGGGAGCTTTCCCATGTAAATAGTTTTATTCCTTTTCTTTTATTTGGGGGTCAGTAGGAGAAGACCATAATTAAATTGTTGAAGTGGCTCTTATATGCATTATTGTTGATTTAACCAAGAGCCCATATTGCCTTGTCTTCTCCTGTTTATTGAATGCTCGCAGATTCCAGCTTAGGCCAATGCACGTGCACCCTTATTATTATTCACACCGTTCGGTCGTGCAAGTGAAAGGAAATTATGATGATATATGATGGACTGACTGAGATGAGAAAAGCTGGTATGAACTCGACCTCTTTTGTTTTTGTAAATATGATGAGTCCCTCGTTCTTGATTCAGCTTATTATGAATAAACATGTTTGCAATGACAATTAGAGATCATAGTTGCTTGTGCCATGCTTGATTAGCTATGAATTATAATGATTTACCTTGTGTGCCAACATGCTATTGCGATGATTATGATGTGGTATGATGGGGTGGTATCCTCCTTTGAATGATTTAAGTGACTTGACTTGGCACATGTTCACGCATGTAGTTGAAACAAAATCAACATAGCCTTCACGATATTTATGTTCATGGTGGATTATATCCTACTCATGCTTGCATCCAATGTTTATTAATTTTAATGCATGTACATGGCTGTTGTCGCTCTCTAGTTGGTCGCTTCCCAGTCTTTTGCTAGCCTTCACCTGTACTAAGCAGGAATACTGCTTGTGCATCCAATCCCTTAAACCCCAAAGTTATTCCAGATGAGTCCACCATACCTTCCTATGTGCGGTATCTACCTGCCGTTCCAAGTAAATTTGTATGTGCCAAACTCTAAACCTTCAAATAAACATTCTATTTTGTATGCTCGAATAGCTCATGTATCAACTAAGGCTGTCCTTATCTTCCGTGTTAGGCAGGTTATTCTCAAGAGGAGTGGACTCCGCTCCTCACTCACGAGAAAAGTGCTGGTCACCGGGATGCCCAGTCCCATGCTTTATGCAAACTAAATCAAAATTAATTGCAAACAAAACTCCCCTTGGGACCTAATGTAAGTTGGAGGCACTCGTTGTTTCGAGCAAGCCATGGATTGATGCTTGTTGGTGGAGGGGGAGTATAAACTTTACCATTCTGTTTGGGAACCGCCTATAATGTGTTTAGCATGGAAGATATCGCCATCTCTTAGTTGTTATGTTGACAATGAAAGTATACCACTCAAAATACAATTTATCTCTATTGCAAAACCGAGCTCTGGCACCTCTACAAATCCCTGCTTCCCTCTGCGAAGGGCCTATCCATTTACTTTTATATTGAGTCATCACCCTCTTATTAAAAAGCACTAGCTGGAGAGCACAGCCGTCATTTGCATTCATCACTGTTAATTTATATTGGGTATGACTATGATTGGATATCTTTTACCATGAATTACAATGTCTAGTCAGTCCTTGATCTTTAAAGGTGCTCTGCATTTATGTTTTGCGGTCTCAGTAAGGGCTAGCGAGATACCATCTTGTTATATCATACTATGATTGTTTTGAGAAAGTGTTGTCATCCGAGATTTATTATTATGGCTTGCTAGTTGATTATGCTATTGATACGACTAATTATGAGACCTGAGAATTATTGCAAATGTGGTTAGTTATGATCTATGCTGAAAACTTGAATGGTGGCTTGACATAGTTACAACACGAAGAGCAAACAGAGTTTGTAAAAGTTTTTCTTTCTTTCTTTCTTTCAGTTTGCCAACTGAATTGCTTAAGGACAAGCAAGGGTTTAAGCTTGGGGGAGTTGATACGTCTCCGTCGTATCTACTTTTCCAAACACTTTTGCCCTTGTTTTGGAGTCTAACTTGTATGATTTGAATGGAACTAACCCGGACTGACGCTGTTTTCAGCAGAATTGCCATGGTGTTGTTTTATGTGCAGAAAACAAATATTCTCGGAATGACCTGAAACTCCACGGAACATCTTAGAAAAAATAATAAAAAATCCTCGCCAAAGATGAAGACCAGGGGGCCCACACCCTTCTCACGAGGGTGGGGGGCGCCCCCCTAGGGCGCGCCCCCTACCTCGTGGGCCCCCTGGAAACCCTCCGACACCAACTCCAACTCTATATATTTGCTTTCGGAGAGAAAAAAATCAGAGAGAAGAAATCATCGCGTTTTACGATACGGAGCCGCCGCCAAGCCCTAAAACCTCTCGGGAGGACTGATCTGGAGTCCGTTCGGGGCTTCGAAGAGGGGGATTCGTCGCCGTCGTCATCATCAACCATCCGCCATCACCAATTTCATGATGCTCACCGCCGTGCATGAGTAATTCCATCGTAGGCTTGCTGGACGGTGATGGGTTGGATGAGATTTATCATGTAATCGAGTTAGTTTTGTTAGTGTTTGATCTCTAGTATCCATTATGTTCTGAGATTGATGTTGCTATGACTTTGCTATGCCTAATGCTTGTCACTAGGGCCCGGGTGCCATGCTTTCAGATCTGAACCTATTATGTTTTCATGAATATATGTGAGTTCTTGATCCGATCTTGCAAGTCTAGAGTCACCTACTATGTGTTATGATCCGGCAACCCCGAAGTGACAATAATCGGGACCACTCCCAACGATGACCATAGTTTGAGGAGTTCATGTATTCACTATGTGCTAATGCTTTGTTCCGGTTCTCTATTAAAAGGAGGCCTTAATATCCCTTAGTTTCCAATTGGACCCTGCTGCCACGGGAGGGTAGGACAAAAGATGTCATGCAAGTTCTTTTCCATATGCACGTATGACTATATACGGAATACATGCCTACATTACATTGACGAATTGGAGCTAGTTCTGCGTCACCCTATGTTATGACTGTTACATGATGAACCGCATCCGGCATAATTATCCATCACTGATCCGGTGCCTACGAGTTTTCCATATACTAGTTTAAGCTTTTTTATTTTCCCGCTGCTACTGTTGCAATCACTACAAAATACCAAAAACATTAATTTTGCTGTTTCATCCTTGCGACGGTAGTCTAACCTGATGTTTTTGGTTCATGGGTCTTCGGCGACGGTAGTCGTTCTAGGCATCGGGCTTCGATGTACTTAGCGACGTGGCGATTCCGAAGACGAAGGTAGAGGTACTTGATGCGTCACCATGTAATTGTACTTGACGAATCCAGAATACTCCCGCTCGGGATGGGCGCAACGGAGGCATCGACTTGCGTTTCGAAACTGGGTCATGCTCGTGCAACCGTTCGCAACAACGGGAAAAAGGGGATTGGTCTTGAGGTGCTCGGCCGTGGGCGACGGAGCACACGGTGGACAAGGAGGCAGGGCGCCCCTGGCCTTGAGGTCACGGCGGAGCTCGGGTCAATGGCAACGAAGGAAGGGGCACATGGTTGGAGGCGCTGGGGACAACAGCAGGCGGCGGCGGCGGACAAACGGGGCGAGGCGGAGAGCTGATGGCGGCGCTCCTGGTCGCAGCGGGAGGAAGAGCATCCAGGCACTGCTCGGGAGGTGCGAAGCAGAGGCGCGGGGAGGGAGCCGCACAAAGAAGAAGCCGAGGAAGCGGCTTCCATGGACGACCTCCTGTACGGGAAAAAACGGCGGCGGCGTGGGAACAAGGATGAGGCAGGAGGAGGCACGAGCGGGAGGAGGCGCTGAGGCCGACCGGGCGGCGGAGGTGAAGTTGGCACGGGCTCCAGCGAAAAGGCGGACGGTGAGGCCTCTGAGGCAGGGAAGGAGCACAGGCGATGCACTTGGGGGCCGGCACGGTTGTCTCCATAGTCGTGCGGTCCACGAGAAGGTACATGACAGCGCCCCTCGCCGGAGGCAGGGAGGCAGCGGCGATCCGGCGATGCGGTGCGGTAGAGAGAGGCAAGGGGACGCAAGCTCCGGGCGCTGGCTGCGGGGCGCTGTGCGGGTGTGTGTGTGTGCGTGGCGGCGTTGGGAGGGAACGCGGGAGAGAGAAGGATCGAGAGGGAGGACGGCGCGCGTGGGAACGAGAGGGAGATGAGGTGCGGTCGGGCGCTGGGCTAGCTAGGGTTAGGAGGGGCATATGGGCCTGGGAGGCCGGTCGGCCTGGCTGTTCTGCCGACCACGGCTGGGCCTGGCCAAATTGGTGGGCTGCAGTCTCTCCTCTCTAACTCTCTTCTCAAGAAAGAAAAAAAAACAGCACAAAGATAAGAAGGAAAAGAAAGGGAGGATAGGGGAAAGAGTTTGACACGCGGATAAATTCCCGGACTCGCAAAAATAGGAGGAATTTGACAAAAATGGCCTGAGGATTTTTAGAGGAAGTAAAATCCACACGCGTTGGATTTAACTCGGCAAGTTCAAATTTCGAAACCCATTCAAATGAACTCCAAATGGGTTGAAATTATAGGAGGTGACCCTACTGAAAGTGCGTTACATCGACTAGAGGGGGGGTGAATAGGCGATTTTTACGAAATTCTTCACTGGGGAATTTGTCGGTGAGGAAATTCCTTAGTGAAGAACTACTAGCAGCGGAATAAGTACTCAAAAGTAAACATAACAGAATACAAGCATAGTCATCATGATGAAATGAAGACAGGCACAGAGTACAGGAAGCGTAATCACAGGATAACACAGGACGAAGACAAACAGACTGAAGAAATTGAACTGAGGAAATTGAGAAAGTCTTCATTCAAAGTCTTCAAACACATATATGGACAAACACACAGCACAGTTATGAGGAAATGAAAGAGTTAAGGAAATAGAACCAGTAAGCTCGGTGAAGACAATGATTTGGTAGACCAGTTCCAACTGGTGTCTTAGTTGTACGTCTGGTTGGAGTGGCTGAGTATTTAAACTCGAGGACACATAGTCCCGGACACCCAGTCAAGGACACTTAGTCCAAGACACCCAGTCCTCACCGTATTCTCCTTGAACTAAGGTCACACAGACCTCATCCAATCACTCGTGGTAAGTCTTTAGGCGACTTCCAAACCTTCACAAACTTGGTCACTCGGTGATCCACAATTCCTCTTGGATGCTCTAGACCATGACGCCTAACCGTCTGGAAGAAGCACAATCTTCAAAGTTAACAAGCGTCGGATCGACTCAGGATCAATCTCTTCAGTGATGCTCAATCACTTGGGGTTTGTAGGTGTTTGGGTTTTGGGTTTTTGGTTTTTCCTCACTTGATGATTTTCGCTCAAAGTCCTCGGAGGATGGGTTGCTCTCAAATGACAAGTGTCAGTTTCTCTCGGAGCAGCCAACCAGCTAGTGGTTGTAGGGGGCGGCTATTTATAGCCTAGGGAGCAGCTCGACATGATAAGACATAAATGCCCTTCAATGAAATGACCGTTAGGTGGATAGATATTTTGGGACAGCTGGCGCATAGCACAACAACGGTCGGAATTTTGAGTAGAAAAATCCTCAGGGCTATCATGTTCCCCACTGTGTAGGCAACCCGCACTAGCGAAATCCTAACTGCTCAGTCAGGACAAATTCCTCAGAGACCGGAAGAACTTCGTCTCTGTCACTGAAGAAATTGACTGATCTGTAAGTGATTTCCAATGGCTTCACTCGAAGGGATTGGTAGGTGTAGGATTTTGAGTTGAGCATCACATGGAAATTTTTCCTTAGTATTTCCTCGACCCCCTTTAATAGTACGGTGTTTCCTATGACTCGAGATAGAGAAAATGAAACTACGAAAACAAAAGTCTTCTCACTTCATGTTCCTCGAAAGAATACCGAGTCTTCAAGGTCACACCAATTTCTTGACTTTCAAAGTCTTCAGAATACCAAAGTCTTCAGTCGAAGATATTCATTTTTAGGGGTCAACTTTTCCTGTAAATATCAAACTCCTCATAGACTTATAGACCTGTGTACACTCACACACGCATGAGTCCCTTAACCTATAAGTCTTCAATACACCAAAATCACTAAGGGGCACTAGATGCACTTACAATCTCCCCCTTTTTGGTGATTGAAACAATATAGGTTAAGTTTTCAACGGGGATAAACATATGAAGTGTAACTACTGATATTGAGGAATTTGATTGCAATATATAGAAGAACCCCCCTGAAGATGTGCATAGTGAGGAATTTGCTTTTGAAGCAATGCACACTTGAAGAGTTGAATCATGGAGATCTCCCCCTATATCTTGTAATTCATACACGCATTTAACATATAATATGAAGAATTTGAAATGCATGATGAAATATGGTGCCTGATGAAATTCTGCATGCGTGCAATAATATTTAACAAGGAATAAGCATGCAGACTAGTGCATCAAGACTATCAGAGCACAGTGCATCAAAAGTATCAGAGCACCATCGGGTTTAAGATTACAACTCGATCCAATAAAGTTTCAGAAGAACGAGAGTTGTAACTTAGCAAAAAAAACGCCCATATAGTAGACCCGCTTGAAGACTAACTCATATTTCTCCCCCTTTGTCATCGAATGAGCAAAAGGATCGAAAATGAGGACTAACGCCCCTGAAGATAATCATGTTGATGAAGGAGCGCCAGCGTTGTTGGGGTCGTTTGTTGATGTAGGACCTGCCGTAGTGTCGTCCAAATCTTCATGTTCATCAGTGTCGCGTGATGAATAAAATGAGCTGGCCACCAGAGAAGGAACTTGGACCTTCTCGAATTTCTTCGGTGGAGGTGCAGACCAGTCAAAATCTTCTTTGAGACCCATGTTCTTCAGATCTTCTTCACCATATAACTTTGACAGGATTGCCCAGGTGCGACCGAAGACTTGATGGAGGTAGTAGTGGTTTTTGTTCACTGCATTGTGTGTGGCAGACATGTTGTGAAGAAGTGAACCAAACTGACGCTTAACCCATTTGTGATTTCGATCCACCTTCTGGTAAAGACTAAGCAGAAGTTCACGGTTAGTCATCACGCACGGAGCAGTGGCTTGAGGAGTGGACTTAGGTGCATTGGCAGAGTCATGTGTGGCAGAGTCATCATTGGTGGAATAAGATGCAGCTTTGCGAAATTTACCATCCAATGGACGAATGCCTTCATCTATTACAGCTGGTGCCTTGCCCTTTCCATCAACTGAGGAATATGTCTGCTTGAGGACTTCAATTGAGGGCAAGTAGCCGAGGTGATTCTGGAAATCAGCTTTGTAGTTGAGTGAAGACCTTGTCCTGAGGAATCTCATAATCCAAGGTGCATAAGGCTTCAGCTCAAACGAAGACAATGCAACATTGGCCATAGTCCTCATGAAGAAATCGTGATAATTGACAGGAATGCCATGAACGATGTTGAATACCAGATTCTTCATGATGCCAACAGTTTCCTCATGAGGCTTCATTTTCTTCGGAGCTGAAGAATCTGAAGCAGCTGATGCTTTCCTTTTCTTCACGCCAGCACGCTCTGCAACTTTGGTCTTCTTCACATCTGATGCAGATGGAAGGGTTGGAGTTGAAGTTGGTGCAGGAGCAGCTGAGGAATCTGGTTGATTTTCTTCAGGCACAACTGATGCAGTTGCCCTGAGTTCTTCAGTTTCTTCAGGCACACCACTAGTGGGTGCCCTGGCAATTTCTTCAGCGGCTGGAATGCAGTCATCAGCCCTGGAACTCACATTATCTTCAGCAACCTGATTGTCATCAGCGGTGCTGGCATTTTCTTTAGTAGGCTGAGCAGATGCTTCAGCTTGAGGAATTTCCTGTTGCGTTGGGGCTGCAACATTTGAAGTGAAGTTATCCGCAAGTTTCACAAAACGAACCTTGGCTCCAAACCAATCAGCGCGATATGCGTCAAAGTCATCACTTAGTTTCTTAATCTCAGTCTGAGTAGTGACAAGTTCTTCAGTTGTCATAGAGACAACGTTTTTTTTCAGATAGCGCTCTTTCTTGTACTGTGCTTTCTTGATCTGCCTGGCCTTCTCAAATTTCCACTTTTCTTCTTGAATGAAGTGGGTCAGCATGTGCTCTGGCCAGGAGTCAGCTTAAAGTCAGGCAAGGGAGTGTTCGGGTCCTTGTGCCAATCATCAATGTAGTCGAGGATCAGTTTGGGATCCAAAAGCAGTGGCACCTTTGATCCTTTGGCTCTAGCGGCCCTGACTTGCCTGTCTCTGATGATTTCTGCAAGTTCATCATCATCATCAGCTTCGTCTTCATCAGACGGCACTTGGAAAGCGACTTGCTTCTTTTGAGGACTTGGGCGTGCACCTCATCCAGCAGTGGCCTTTGTCTTCAGTAGTGAGGGGCCAGCTGAGGAACTTGGTGCAGCTGAGGAACTAGCTGAGACACCTGAGGCAATGGAGATGCCGGCAGTCCTTTGGCACGAAGCGAGATGCACAGGTGCTGAGGATTTGGTCGAAATAGCTGAAGGCTTCGGCGGAGGAGCTGAGGACTTTGGAGGAACAGGAGCAGCATGAGGAATTGGCCATGAGGGCTTTGATGATTCTGGCCATGAGGGCATTGCTGATGAAGCACTTGGCTTGCGCGCAGGCTTCTGTGACATAGCCTTCTTTGGCTTGACAGCAAAGGCCTCAGCAGAGGCAGCAGCAGCGGCAGAGTCTTCATTGAATTTCCTCACTGCTTCTTTGGCTTGCTTAGCCAACTTGCCTTGGCACTTGGCCCATTCATCAGGATAGTCCTCACCTCACTTGAGGCTGGTGGGATCAGCAATTTGGCCAGGTGCCAGTGGTGCTCTTGGGCATGGAGGATTGAGTGCGAATTTCTTCATATACTTAGGAGTGACATATCTGTACTCCCTCCATTCTCTTGCCCATCTCCTCTCTATCTTCTAAATGTGCACTTTGCGCTCATTCTTGGTTTCCTCAGTAGGTGTGCAGTACCCAGCATATATGTCATCAGGGATCTCAAACGCTATATTTACCTCAGGCCTCTTTCCTCCCTTCCGTGGCCTTTCACCATCAGCCATTTTCTTCAATTGAGGAATTTAAAAAATCGAATTATGTGAAGAAGTATGCAACTTTTCTTCGAGGAATGCTGCAAATGAGTTAAGTTGATGAGAACCTAGTGATTCAGCAGCTGACATGTGTACCTGTGAACAGAATATAGTTGCGAGGAATTTGGAGAGGTCATATGCGTTCTCAGAAGGTTTTTCAAAAAGAACAAGTTTGAGGAATTTGACAGGATGAGTCTTGAAGATTTTCACTAAGCGTTCTTTGTCTTAGGTTCCAGAGTTGTATAGATCGATGATCCACGCAATTGAGGAATCTTGAAGAAAAATGATGCTTAGAGAAACGAATCAAGAACAGATAACTTTGTGAGGTGTTCAGTGTGTGAAGATATGAAGAAAAACACTTTTGAAGGTTTTGTAGATAATCATTCGAATCAACGAGGGAAGTAAAAGTAACTTTTAATTACCCTGGACAAAGAACACGACGAACTGGAGTGAGGAGATGTGAAGTTCGTCTGTGCAGATCTTCCACGCCCTAACTTGGCGGAGGAAGACGGCTACGGAGGCGGCGGAGTGAAGATGTCCGCAGTCGGCGCGAGTACGTCGGCAACGAGGTCGAGGCAGTGAAGCTCTTCCTCACTGGTGGCGATGAAGTAGCGACGACGCTAGGGTTTGAGAAGCTCGAGCTGGAGACAGAGGTCGAGCGGAGTAAAAGAAGTGAAGGAGGGAAGGAGGGGTATTTATAGCCACGGTGAAAAACTGCTCGCCCGAAGAAATTGGACGAACGTCCCCCTGACCCTTCTCATTCGCATGACATGTGTCACCCACATAGTGAGAGGTGGAGATCGTGTTAGATCGTGGGTGAGTGGATAAGTGTATCGTGGGATGCGGAACGGTTTGAGAGGCAAGATCGAAAATTTCGATAAGATAGGTTTTAAAGTTCCGTTCACAATTCCTTCAGCTGACAAGGACACAATGAAGATTTTGAACGAGTTTCAAATAGAACGCACATGAAGAATTGGTGAACAGATTGGGTTGAGTATAGCATAGAGGGGAAGGGTCCGATCACATTCACTTAGCAGAAAACCAACTTGAAGAAATAGCAATAAGTGAATGTTGTAGAGGACATAAACTCATATATATATATATATATATATATGTGTGTGTGTGTGTGTGTGTGTGTGTGTGTGTGTGTGTGTGTGTGTGTGTGTGTGTGTATAGCCAATGAAGAAAAACGACGGAACCAGTGAAGACTATGCAAGGTTGAAGAATATGAATAATTTGAGGAATTTCAACTTTTGATGGTGGCGTGGCCCACCGTATAAGAATGATGATTTCAGACACCGCGTACAATTACCGTAGGGTTCTGAGAATCAAATTCTTCGTTAATTTCTTCACACTAAGAGTGTTATTCTTCATTGATTGAAGAAAAACGTTTCTTCATGTGTTGCACATCGAAGTCACCAATTTTGCATAAGTGTTAGGATGAGTGTCCTTTTCACAGAACATTCGAAGATTCTAGGATATTTGGCTCACACCGCAACTTGCTAAATCTCTTCTCATCCAAGGGCTTTGTGAAGATATCGGCTAGCTGTTCTTCAGTCTTCACATGCTCAATAGAAAGGTCGCCCTTCAACACATGATCACCAAGAAAATGATGATGAATCTGAACGTGCTTTGTCTTCGAGTGCTGAACGGGTTGTGAGCAATCTTGATGGCACTCTCATTGTCACAGAAGAGAGGCACATTCTTCATGTTCACGATGTAGTCCTTGAGAGTTTGCTTCATCCATAGCAATTGGGCACAGCAAGAACCAGCGGCAATGTACTCAGCTTCAGCAGTAGATAGTGATACGCAGTTCTGTTTCTTCGAGGACCAACAGACCAAAGATCGTCCAAGGAAATGACATGTACCAAATGTTGACTTGCAATCCACACGATCACCAGCATAGTCAGAGTCAGAATATCCAACGAGATCACAAGCCGAGCCCTTGGGTTACCATAATCCAAGTGTTGGTGTGTGAGCTAGATATCGAAGAATATGCTTCACAGCCTTATGGTGTGATTCCTTCGGTGCAGCTTGAAATCGGGCACACATGCAAACACTAAGCATTATATCTGGCCTAGATGCACATAATTATAATAAGGAACCTATCATGGAGCGGTATACCTTATGATCGAAGTCAATACCATTTTCATTGGTGCATAGATGGCCATTTGTGGGCATAGGAATTTTAACACCTTTGCAATCTTGCATGCCGAATTTCCTCAGTACATCCTTGAGGTATTTCTCCTGAGATATGAATATGCCATTGTGTTGTTGACGAATTTGAAGACCTAAGAAGAATTTCAACTCTCCCATACTAGACATTTGATATTCTTCATTCATCATATAGGCAAATTCATCACTATAACATTGGTCAGAACAGCCAAAGATAATATCATCAACATATACTTGGCACACAAACAATTCACCATCATAAGATTTAGTGAAAAGAGTAGGGTCGAGTGAACCGGGTTTGAAGCCTTGCTTCATGAAGAGTTCCTTCAAGGTATCATACCAAGCCCGTGGGGCCTGCTTGAGGCCATAGAGGGCCTTGTTGAGTCTGAAGACTTTGTCAGGATTCTTTGGATCTTCAAAACCTGGGGGTTGAGCAACATATACTTCTTCCTCAAGCTTACCATTGAGGAATGCACTTTTCACATCCATTTGATTCAAAGTGATATCATGATGGTTAGCATAAGCAAGTAATATGCGAATAGCCTCAAGTCTAGCAACAGGTGCAAAAGTTTCATCGAAATCAATTCCTTCAACCTGTGTGTAGCCTTGAGCTACAAGCCGTGCCTTATTCCTCACCACAAGGCCATTTTCATCTTGCTTGTTGCGGTAGATCCACTTTGTGCCGATGATATTGTGCTTGCGAGGATCTGGACGTTTGACCAGTTCCCAGACATTGTTAAGTTCGAACTGATGTAATTCTTCTTGCATGGCCTGAATCCACTCAGGCTCCAGAAATGCTTCATATACCTTGGTGGGCTCTGTAATAGAGACAAAAGCATACTGCCCACAAAAGTTAGACAAATGTGAAGCTTTTGAGTGTGTGAGAGGACCTGGCGCTTTGATGCCATTGATGATCTTTTCAACTTGCACTTCTTTTGCAATGCGAGGATGAGCTGGTTGTCATTGAAGAATTTGATCAGTGTTTTCTTCAGCACCATTTTCTTCAGCATTTTCTTCAGGTGCATTAGCTCGACGTTCTTCATGTTCTGGAATGACTTCTTCAGCAGATTCTTCAGTAGGAATGACATCCTCAGTAGCCTTGAACTTGATAGTTTCCTCAGGTGCTGGTTCATCTATCATAGTAGGTAGGTGCTCTCTTTGCGAGCCGTTAGTTTCATTGAACCGCACATCTGAAAGTGTGTTATATCGACTAGAGGGGGGGTGAATAGGCGATTTTTATGAAATTCTTCACTGAGGAATTTGCTGGTGAGGAAATTCCTGAGCGAAGAACTACTAGCAGCGGAATAAGTACTCAAAAGTAAACACAACAGAATACAAGCATAGTCATCATGATGAAATGAAGACAGACACAGAGTACAGGAAGCGTAATCACAGGATAACACAGGATGAAGACAAACAGACTGAAGAAATTGAACTGAGGAAATTGAGAAAGTCTTCAGTCAAAGTCTTCAAACACAGATATGAACAAACATACAGCACAGTTATGAGGAAATGAAAGAGTTGAGGAAATAGAACCAGTAAGCTCAATGAAGACAATGTATTGGTAGACAAGTTCCAACTGATGTCTCAGTTGTACGTCTGGTTGGAGCGGCTGAGTATTTAAACTCGAGGACACACAGTCCCGAACACCCAATCAAGGACACTTAGTCCAAGACACCCAGTCCTCACCGTATTCTCCTTGAACTAAGGTCACACAGACCTCGTCCAATCACTCGTGGTGAGTCTTCAGGCGACTTCCAAACCTTCACAAACTTGGTCACCCGGCGATCCACAATTCCTCTTGGATGCTCTAGACCATGACGCCTAACCGTCTGGAAGAAGCACAGTCTTCAAAGGTAACAAGCGTCGGATCCACTCAGGATCAATCTCTTCAGTGATGCTCAATCACTTGGGGTTTGTAGGTGTTTGGGTTTTGGGTTTTTGGTTTTTCCTCACTTGATGATTTTCGCTCAAAGTTCTCGGAGGATGGGTTGCTCTCCAATGAAAAGTGTTAGTTTCTCTCGGAGCAGCCAACCAGCTAGTGGTTGTAGGGGGTGGCTATTTATAGCCTAGGGAGCAGCCTGACATGATAAGACATAAATGCCCTTCAATGATATGACTGTTAGGTGGATAGATATTTTGGAATAGCTGGCGCATAGCACAGCAATGGTCGGAATTTTGAGTAGCAAAATCCTCAGGGCTATCATGTTCCTCACTGTGTAAGCAATCCGCACTGGTGAATTCATAACTCCTCAGTCAGGACATATTCCTCAGAGACCAGAAGAACTTCGTCTCTGTCACTGAAGAAATTGACTGAACTGTATGAGATTTCCAATGGCTTCACTGGAAGGGATTGGTAGGTGTAGGATTTTGAGTTGAGCATCACATGGAAATTTTTCCTTAGTATTTCCTCGACCCCCTTTAACAGTACGGTGTTTCCTATGACTCAAGAAAGAGAAAAACAAAACTATGAAAACGAAAGTCTTCAAGCTTCATATTCCTCGCATGAATATCAAGTCTTCACGGACACACCAATTTCTTCACTTTCAAAGTCTTCATGAAAGTCTTCAGAAATACCAAAATCTTCAGTCGAAGATATTCATTTTTAGAGGTCAACTTTTCCTGTAAATATCAAACTCCTCATAGACTTATAGACCTGTGTACACTCACACACGCATTAGTCCCTTAACCTATAAGTCTTCAATACACCAAAATCACTAAGGGGCACTAGATGCACTTACAATCTCCCCCTTTTTCGTGATTGATGACAACATAGGTTAAGTTTTCAACGGGGATAAACATATGAAGTGGAAATACTGATATGGAGGAATTTGATTGCAAGATATAGAAGAACTCCCCCTGAAGATGTGCATAGTGAGGAATTTGCTTTTGAAGCAATGCATGCTTGAAGAGTTGAATTATGGAGATCTCCCCCTATATCTTGTAATTCATACACGCATTTAACATATAATATGAAGAATTTAAAATGCATGATGAAATATGGTACCTGATGAAATTCAGCATGCGTGCAATAATATTAACGAGGAATAAGCATGTAGAATAGTGCATCAAGAGTATCAGAGCACAGTGCATCAAAAGTATCAGAGCACCATCAGGTTTAAGATTACAACTCGATCCAATAAAGTTTCAGAAGAACGAGAGTTGTAACTTAGCAAAAAATCGCCCATATAGTAGACCCGCTTGAAGACTAACTTATATTTCTCCCCCTTTTTCATCGAATGACCAAAAGGATCGAAAATGAGGACTAACGCCCTGAAGATAATCATGTTGATGAAGGAGCGTTAGCGTTGTTGGGGTCGTTGGTTGATGTAGGGCCTGCCGCAGTGTCATCCAAATATTCATGTTCATCAGTGTTAGACGATGAAGAATATGAGTTGGCCACCAGAGAAGGAACCTTAACCTTCTTTAATTTCTTTGGTGGAGGTGCAGACCAGTCAAAATCTTCATTAAGACCCATGTTCTTCAGAGCTTCTTCACCATACAGATGTGACAGGATTGCCCAGGTGCGACCGAAGACTTGATGGAGGTAGTAGTGGTTTTTCTTCACTGCATTGTGTGTGGCAGTGATGTTGTGAAAAAGTGAACCAAACTGACTCTTAACCCATTTGTGATTTTGATCCACCTTCTGGTGAAGACTAAGCAGAAGTTCACGGTCTGTCATCACGTGCGAAGCAGTGTCTTGAGGAGTGGACGTGGGAGCATTGGCAGAGTCATGTGTGGCGGAGTAATCATTGGTGGAATAAGATGCAGCTTTGCGAAACTGACCATCCAATGGATGAATGCCATCATCAATTACAGCTGGTGCCTTGCCCTTTCCATCAACTGAGGAATATGTTTGCTTGAGGACTTCAATTGGGGGCAAGTAGCTGAGATGATTCTGCAAATCAGCTTTGTAGTTGAGTGAAGACCATGTGCTGAGGAATCTCATGATCTAAGGTGCATAAGGCTTCAGCTCAAACGGAGACAGTGCAACATTGGCCATAGTCCTAATGAACAAATCGTGATAATTGATAGGAATGCCATGAACGATGTTGAATACCAGATTCTTCATGAGGCCAACAATTTCCTCATCAGATGAGTCGTGACCTTTGATAGGACTAATTGTCCTCGTAAGAATACGATAAACAGTTCTGGGCACGTACAACAATTCCTTCACGAGGAATTTGGTTCTTGGTACTTGACCTGGCTTAAAAGGTTTCATCAGCACCTACATGTAATGATGTGTGAGCTCAGGTTCACTGTAGATGCAGCGAGCTTCTTCAAGGGGAGGACTGAGTGGTAGAGCACGAAGCAATTCAGAGGCTGGTGCAGTGTAGTGAGTGTTTTTAGACATCCAGTCCAGCACCCATGAATTCACATCTTCAGCATCTCCGGTGATGTGCAGCGTTGCATAAAATTGAATAATCAGTTCTTCATTCCAATCGCAGATGTCAAAGCAGAAGTTGAGTAGTCCAGCATCATGAAGAACACTGAGGACTGGTGTGAAGCACGACAGAGATTCCATATCCACATGAGGAATATGCTCATGGTAGAAAATCTTCCCCTTGTTGAACAGCACTAAGGAATAGAAATTGGCTTGACTAGCAGTCCAGAAACGCCTCTTCCTAATGCGAGCAGAGTCATATGGGTTGTAATCTTCGAAGAATACGTGCTCGCCGAAGAAATCATCAGCCTTGAACTTTTGCTTGCGTGAGAGTGGATCCTTTGGCTTCGGTAGAGGAGTGTTAGTGAGTTGCATCACGACCTCAGGAATCTCAATAGCAGGTTCTTCAGGCTGAGGAATTTCTGGTTCCTCCTCAGTGGCAGTCTGCGTCGTTGGTTGTTCAGCAGCAGCAGTTTCTTCAGCACTAGTGGCTGGAATTTCCTCATGGACAGATGCAGTGGGATGAGTTTCTTCAGAGCCCAGGTGAACAGTTTGTGTGGGGGACTGAGGAATTTGTTGTAGAGGGGTGAACTTTGGAGAGTTTGGATGTTGACTTTCCTAGAATTCATCACAGATTACGGGTGTGGAGCAGCCAATGTCCACATGTTCATCTTCCATTTCTTCGATGCCAGCCTCTTCAGCTGTGAACTGAGGCATAGGCGAGGAGATGATAGATGTTGAAGGGATCGCATGCACTTCAATTTCTTCATCCAACGGTTCAGACGAAGCAGCAGAATGAGTTGCTTCATCAGATCCGCTGGGGATCACATATTATTCATAAAAAGGAACAAGGTCCTTTGATGGCCTGGTTGAGATGGGAACAGCATCAATCGGATGTGCAAATGAACTTGTCATAGGCTTCATTTTCTTCGGAGCTGAAGAATCTGAAGCAGCTGATGCTTTCCTTTTCTTCACTGCAGCACGCTCTGCAGCCTTGGTCTTCTTCACATCTGATGCAGATGGAAGGATTGGAGTTGAAGTTGGTGCGGGAGCAGCTGAGAAATCTGGTTGATTTTCATCAGGCACAACTGATGCAGTTGCCCTGAGTTCTTCAGTTTCTTCAGGCGGACCACTAGTGGGTGCCCTGGCAATTTCTTCAGTGGATGGAATGCAGTCATCAGCCCTGGAACTCATATTTTCTTCAGTAGCCTGATTGTCATCAGCGGTGCTGGCATTTTCTTTAGTAGGCTGAGCAGATGCTTCAGCCTAAGGAATTTCCTGTTGCGTTGGGGCAGCAACTTTGAAGTGAACTGTTCAGTTATCTTTACAAATCTAACTTTGGCTCCTTGCCAATCAACATAGTAGGCTTTGAAGTCATCGCTGAGGGTTTTGATTTCAGATTGGATTTTTACAAGTTCATCAGTTGTCATAGTGACAACGTTGTTCTTCAAAAATTTCTCCTTCTTGTATTGCGCTTTCTTGATCTGCCTGGCCTTCTCAAATTTCCACTTTTTTTCTTGAATGAAGTGGGTCAGCATGTGACTTTGGCCAGGAGTCAACTTGAAGTCAGGCAAGGGAGTGTTGAGGTCCTTGTGCCAATCATCAATGTAGTCGAGGATCAGCTTGGGATCCAAAAGCAGTGGCACCTCTGATCTTTTGGCTCTAGCTATTGGGGAATGTTGCAGAAAACAAAATTTTTCCTACGGTTTCACCAAGATCCATCTATGTGTTCATCTAGCAACGAGTGATTGGATTGCATCTACATACCTTTGTAGATCATGCACGGAAGCGTTCAAAGAACGGGAATGAGGAAGTCGTACTCGACGTGATCCAAATCAGCGGAGATGCTAGCGCTGAACGGACGGCACCTCCGTGTTCAACACACGTACGGACAGCGTAACGTCTCCTTCTTCTTGATCCAGCAAGGGGGAAGGAGAGGTTGAGGAAGATGGCTCCAGCAGCAGCACGACGGCATGGTGGTGGTGGAGCTGCAGTACTCTGTCAGGGCTTCGCCAAGCTCTATGGAGAAGGAGGGGGTGTTGGAGAGGGAGAGGGAGGCACCAAAGGCGTGGTGTGAGAGGCCCTCCCTCCCCCCCCACTATATATAGGGGGCCTAGGGGGGCGCCGGCCCTAGGAAATGCAATCTCCTAGGGGGGCGGCGGCCAAGGGGTGGGGGGCTTGCCCCCCAAGCAAGGGGGCGCCCCCCTTAGGGTTTCCCCCACCCTAGGCGCATGGGCCCTAGGGGAAGTGGCGCCCCAGCCCACTTTGGGCTGGATCCCTTCCCACTTCAACCCATGGGGCCCTCCGGGATAGGTGGCCCCACCCGGTGGACCCCCGGGACCCTTCCGGTGGTCCCGGTACAATACCGGTGACCCCGAAACTTGTCCCGATGTCCGAAATAGCACTTCCTATATATAATTCTTTACCTCCGGACCATTTCGGAACTCCTCGTGACGTCCGAGATCTCATCCGGGACTCCTAACAACATTCGGGTTACTGCATATACATATTCCTACAACCCTAGCATCACTGAACCTTAAGTGTGTAGACCCTACGGGTTCGGGAGACATGTAGACATGACCGAGATTGCTCTCCGGTCAATAACCAACAGCGGGATATGGATACCCATGTTGGCTCCCACATGCTCCTCGATGATCTCATCGGATGAACCACGATGTCGAGGATTCAAGCAACCCCGTATACAATTCCCTTTGTCAATCGGTATGTTACTTGCCCGAGATTCGATCGTCGGTATCCCAATACCTCGTTCAATCTCATTACCGGCAAGTCACTTTACTCGTACCGCAATGCATGATCCCGTGACCAGACACTTGGTCACTTTGAGCTCATAATGATGATGCATTACCGAGTGGGCCCAGTGATACCTCTCCGTCATACGGAGTGACAAATTCCAGTCTTGATCCGTGTCAACCCAACAGACACTTTCGGAGATACCCGTAGTATACCTTTATGGTCACCCAGTTACGTTGTGACGTTTGGTACACCCAAAGCACTCCTATGGTATCCGGGAGTTACACGATCTCATGGTCTAAGGAAAGGATACTTGACATTGGAAAACTCTAGCAAACGAACTATACGATCTTGTGCTATGTTTAGGATTGGGTCTTGTCCATCACATCATTCTCCTAATGATGTGATCTTGTTATCAATGACATCCAATGTCCATAGTCAGGAAACCATGACTATCTGTTGATCAACGAGCTAGTAAACTAGAGGCTTACTAGGGACATGTTGGTGTCTGTTATTCACACATGTATTACGATTTCTGGATAACACAATTATAGCATGAATAAAAGACAACTATCATGAACAAGGAAATATAATAATAATCCTTTTATTATTGCCTCTAGGGCATATTTCCAACAGTCTCCCAGTTGCACTAGAGTCAATAATCTAGTTACATTGTGATGAATCGAACACCCATGGAATTCTGGTGTTGATCATGTTTTGCTCTAGGGAGAGGTTTAGTCAATGGATCTGCTACATTCAGGTCCGTATGTACTTTACAAATATCTATGTCTCCATCTTGAACATTTTCACGAATGGAGTTGAAGCGACGCTTGATGTGCCTTGTCTTCTTGTGAAACCTGGGCTCCTTGGCAAGTGCAATAGCTCCAGTGTTGTCACAGAAGAGCTTGTTCGGCCCCGACGCATTGGGTATGACTCCTAGGTTGGTGATGAACTCCTTCACCCAAATTGCTTCATGTGCTGCCTCCGAGGCTGCCATGTACTCCGCTTCACATGTAGATCCCGCCACGACGCTCTGCTTGCAACTGCACCAGCTTACTGCCCACCATTCAAAATATACACGTATCCGGTTTATGACTTAGAGTCATCCAGATCTGTGTCGAAGCTAGCGTCGACGTAACCCTTTACGACGAGCTCTTCGTCACCTCCATAAACGAGAAACATTTCCTTAGTCCTTTTCAGGTACTTCAGGATATTCTTGACCGCTGTCCAATGTTCCTTGCCGGGATTACTTTGGTACCTTCCTACCAAACTTACGGCAAGGTTTACATCAGGTCTGGTACACAGCATGGCATACATAATAGAACCTATGGCTGAGGCATAGGGGATGACACTCATCTCTTCTATATCTTCTGCCGTGGTCGGACATTGAGCTGAGCTCAATTTCACACCTTGTAACACAGGTAAGAACCCCTTCTTAGACTGATCCATATTGAACTTCTTCAATATCTTATCAAGGTATGTGCTTTGTAAAAGACCTATGAGGTGTCTCGATCTATCTCTATAGATCTTGATGCCTAATATATAAGCAGCTTCTCCAAGGTCCTTCATTGAAAAACTCTTATTCAAGTAGGCCTTAATGCTGTCCAAGAGTTCTATATCATTTCCCATCAAAAGTATGTCATCTACATATAATATGAGAAATGCTACAGAGCTCCCACTCACTTTCTTGTAAACGCAGGCTTCTCCATAAGTCTGTGTAAACCCAAACGCTTTGATCATCTCATCAAAGCGAATGTTCCAACTCCGAGATGCTTGCACCAGCCCATAGATCGAGCGTTGGAGCTTGCACACCTTGTCAGCATTCTTAGGATCGACAAAACCTTCCGGCTGCATCATATACAATTCTTCCTTAAGGAAACCATTAAGGAATGCCGTTTTGACGTCCATTTGCCATATCTCATAATCATAGAATGCGGCAATTGCTAACATGATTCGGACGGACTTCAGCTTCGCTACCGGTGAGAAAGTCTCATCGTAGCCAACCCCTTGAACTTGTCGATAACCCTTAGCGACAAGCCGAGCTTTATAGATGGTCACATTACCATCCGCGTCTGTTTTCTTCTTAAAGATCCATTTATTTTCTATGGCTCGCCGCTCAACGGGCAAGTCAGTCAAAGTCCATACTTCGTTTTCATACATGGATCCTATCTCGGATTTCATGGCTTCCAGCCATTTGTCGGAATCCGGGCCCGCCATCGCTTCTTCATAGTTCGAAGGTTCACCGTTGTCTAACAACATGATTTCCAAGACAGGGTTGCCGTACCACTCTGGTGCGGAACGTGTCCTTGTGGACCTACGAATTTCAGTAGGAGCTTGATCAGAAGTATCTTGATCATCATCATTAACTTCCTCTCTAGTCGGTGCAGGCACCTCAGGAACATTTTCTTGAGTTGCGCCTTTTTCCGGTTCAAGAGGTAATACTTCATCAAGTTCTACTTTCCTCCCACTTACTTCTTTCGAGAGAAACTCTTTCTCTAGAAAGGATCAATTCTTGGCAACAAAGATCTTGCCTTCGGATCTGAGGTAGAAGGTATACCCAATAGTTTCTTTAGGGTATCATATGAAGACGCATTTTTCCGACTTGGGTTCGAGCTTTTCAGGTTGAAGTTTCTTGACATAAGCATCGCATCCCCAAACTTTTAGAAACGACAGCTTAGGTTTCTTCCCAAACCATAATTCATACGGTGTCGTCTCAACGGATTTCGACGGATCCCTATTTAAAGTGAATGCGGCAGTCTCTAAAGCATAGCCCCAAAAAGATAGCGGTAAATCGGTAAGAGACATCATAGATCGCACCATATCTAATAGAGTGCGATTACGACGTCCGGACACACCATTTCGCTGAGGTGTTCCAGGCGGCGTGAGTTGTGAAACTATTCCACATTTTCTTAAGTGTGTGCCAAATTCGGACTCAAGTATTCTCCTCCACGATCTGATCGTAGGAACTTGATTTTCCTGTCACATTGATTTTCAACCTCACTCTAAAATTCCTTGAACTTTTCAAAGGTCTCAGACTTGTGTTTCATCAAATAGATATACCCATATCTACTCAAGTCATTAGTGAGGGTGAGAACATAACGATAGCCACCGCGAGCCTCAACACTCATTGGACCGCACACATCAGTATGTATGATTTCCAATAAGTTGGTTGCTCGCTCCATTGTTCCTGAGAATGGAGTCTTGGTCATTTTACCCATGAGGCATGGTTCGCACGTGTCAAATGATTCGTAGTCAAGAGACTCTAAAAGTCCATCTGCATGGAGCTTCTTCATGCATTTGACACCTATGTGACCAGGGCGGCAGTGCCACAAGTATGTGGGACTATCATTATCAACCTTACATCTTTTGGTACTCACACTATGAATATGTGTAGCATTACGCTCGAGATTCATTAAGAATAAACCATTCACCATCGGAGCATGACCATAAAACATATCTCTCATATAAATAGAACAACCATTATTCTCGGATTTAAATGAGTAGCCATCTCGTATTAAACGAGATCCTGATACAATGTTCATGCTCAAAGCTAGAACTGAATAACAATTATTGAGGTTTAAAACTAATCCCGTAGGTAAATGTAGAGGTAGCGTGCCGATGGCAATCACATCGACCTTGGAACCATTCCCGACGCGCATCGTCACCTCGTCCTTCGCCAGTCTCCGCTTATTCCGAAGCTCCTGCTTTGAGTTACAAATGTGAGCATCTGCACCGGTATCAAATACCCAGGAGCTACTACGAGTACTGGTAAGGTACACATCAATTACATGTATATCACATATACCTTTCGTTTTGCCGGCCTTCTTGTCCGCTAAGTATTTGGGGCAGTTCCGCTTCCAGTGACCACTTTCCTTGCAATAAAAGCACTCAGTCTTGGGCTTGGGTCCATTCTTTGGCTTCTTCCCGGCAGCTGGCTTGCCGGGCGCGGCAACTCCCTTGCCATCCTTCTTGTAGTTATTTTTACCCTTGCCCTTCTTGAACTTAGTGGTTTTATTGACCATCAACACTTGATGTTCCTTCTTGACTTCTACCTTTGCTGATTTCAGCATAGCAAATACTTCAGGAATGGTCTTTTCCATCCCCTGCATATTGAAGTTCATCACAAAGCTCTTGTAGCTCGGTGGAAGCGACTGAAGGATTCTGTCAATGACCGCGTCATCCGGGAGATTAAATCCCTGCTGAGTCAAGCAGTTATGCAACCCAGACATAGTGAGTATGTGCTCACTGACAGAACAGTTTTCCTCCATCTTACAGCTGAAGAACTTGTCGGAGACTTGATATCTCTCGACCCGGGCATGAGCTTGGAAAACCATTTTCAGCTCTTCGAACATCTCATATGCTCCATGTCTCTCAAAACGTTTTTGGAGCCCCGGCTCTAAGCTGTAAAGCATGCCGCACTAAACGAGGGAGTAGTCATTGGTATGTGCCTGCCAAGTGTTCATAACGTCTTGTTCTGCAGGGAGAACAGGTGCGTCACCCAGCGGTGCTTGTAGGACATAATCTTTCTTGGCAGCTATGAGGATGATCCTCAGGTTCCGGACCCAGTCCGTGTAGTTGCTGCCATCGTCTTTCAGCTTGGTTTTCTCTAGGAACGCGCTGAAGTTGAGGACTACGTTGGCCATTTGATCTACAAGACATATTGTAAATATTTTAGACTAAGTTCATGATAATTAAGTTCATCTAATCAAATTATACAATGAACTCCCACTTAAATAGAAAACCCTCCTGTCATCTAAGTATAACATGATCCGAGTTAACTAGGCCGTGTCCGATCATCACGTGAGACGGACTAGTCAACATCGGTGAACATCTTCATGTTGATCGTATCTTCTATACGACTCATGCTCGACCTTTTGGTCTTCTGTGTTCCGAGGCCATGTCTGTACATGCTAGGCTCGTCAAGTCAACCTAAGTGTTTGCATGTGTAAATATGTCTTACACCCGTTGTATGTGAACGTTAGAATCTATCACACCCGATCATCACGTGGTGCTTCGAAACAACGAACTATCGCAATGGTGCACAGTTAGGGGAACACTTTCTTGAAATTATTATGAGGGATCATCTTATTTACTACCGTCGTTCTAAGTAAACAAGATGCAAAAACATGATAAACATCACATGCAATCAAATAATAGAAGTGACATGATATGGCCAATATCATATAGCTCCTTTGATCTCCATCTTGGGGCTCCATGATCATCTTGTCACCGGCATGACACCATGATCTCCATCATCATGATCTCCATCATCGTGTCTCCATGAAGTTGCTCGCCAACTATTACTTCTACTACTATGGCTAACGCGTTTAGCAATAAAGTAAAGTAATTTACATGGCGTTTCTCAATGACACGCAGGTCATACAAAAAATAAAGACAACTCCTATGGCTCCCGCCGGTTGTCATACTCATCGACATACAAGTCGAGATTCCTATTACAATAGCATGAACATCTCATACATCACATATATATCATTCATCATTCATCACAACTTTGGCCATATCACATCACAAAACACTTGCTGCAAAAACAAGTTAGACGTCCTCTAATTGTTGTTGCAAGTTTTACATGGCTGCAAAAGGGTTCTAGCAAGTTTTGTTACCTACGTGCAAGCCACAACGTGATTTGTCAACTTCTATTTACCCTTCATAAGGACCCTTTTCATCGAATCCGCTCCAACTAAAGTAGGAGAGACAGACACCCGCCAGCCACCTTATGCAACTAGTGCATGTTAGTCGGTGGAACTGGTCTCACGTAAGCGTACGTGTAAGGTTGGTCCGGGCCGCTTCATCCCACAATACCGTTGAAGCAAGATAAGACTAGTAGCGGCAAGAAAGTTGACAACATCTACGCCCACAACAAATTGTGTTCTACTCGCGTAAGAAGAACTACGCATAGACCTAGCTCATGATGCCACTGTTGGGGAACGTTGCAGAAAACAAAAAATTTCCTACGGTTTCACCAAGATCCATCTATGAGTTCATCTAGCAACGAGTGATTGGATTGCATCTACATACCTTTGTATATCACGCGCGGAAGCGTTCAAAGAACGGGGATGAGGAAGTCGTACTCGACGTGATCCAAATCACCGGAGATCCTAGCGCCGAACAGACAGCACCTCCACGTTCAACACACGTACGGTCAGCATACCGTCTCCTTCTTCTTGATCCAGCAAGGGGGAAGGAGAGGTTGAGGAAGATGGCTCCAGCAGCAGCACGACGGCGTGGTGGTGGTGGAGCTGCAGTACTCCGTCAGGGCTTCGCCAAGCTCTATGGAGAAGGAGGGGGTGTTGGAGAGGATGAGGGAGGCACCAAAGGCGTGGTGTGAGAGGCCCTCCCTCCCCCCCACTATATATAGGGGGCCTAGGGGGGCGCCGGCCCTAGGAGATGCAATCTCCTAGGGGGGGCGGCGGCCAAGGGGTGGGGGGCTTGCCCCCCAAGCAAGGGGGCGCCCCCCTTAGGGTTTCCCCCACCCTAGGCGCATGGGCCCTAGGGGAAGTGGCTCCCCAGCCGACTTTGGGCTGGATCCCTTCCCACTTCAGCCCATGGGGCCCTCCGGGATAGGTGGCCCCACCCGGTGGACCCCCGGGACCCTTCTGGTGGTCCCGGTACAATACCGGTGACCCCGAAACTTGTCCCGATGTCCGAAATAGCACTTCCTATATATAATTCTTTACCTCCGGACCATTCCGGAACTCCTTGTGACGTCCGGGATCTCATCCGGGACTCCAAACAGCATTCTGGTTACTGCATATACATATCCCTACAACCCTAGCGTCACCGAACCTTAAGTGTGTAGACCCTACGGGTTCGGGAGACATGTAGACATGACCGAGATTGCTCTCCGGTCAATAACCAACAGCGGGATCTGGATACCCATGTTGGCTCCCACATGCTCCTCGATGATCTCATCGGATGAACCATGATATCGAGGATTCAAGCAACCCCGTATACAATTCCCTTTGTCAATCGGTATGTTACTTGCCCGAGATTCGATCGTCGGTATCCCAATACCTCGTTCAATCTCGTTACCGGCAAGTCACTTTACTCGTACCGCAATGCATGATCCCGTGACCAGACACTTTGTCACTTTGAGCTCATAATGATGATGCATTACCGAGTGGGCCCAGTGATACCTCTCCGTCATACAGAGTGACAAATCCCAGTCTTGATCCGTGTCAACCCAACAGACACTTTCGGAGATACCCGTAGTATACCTTTATGGTCACCCAGTTATGTGGTGACGTTTGGTACACCCAAAGCACTCCTACGGTATCCGGGAGTTACACGATCTCATGGTCTAAGGAAAGGATACTTGACATTGGAAAACTCTAGCAAACGAACTATACGATCTTGTGCTATGTTTAGGATTGGGTCTTGTCCATCACATCAATCTCCTAATGATGTGATCTCGTTATCAATGACATCCAATGTCCATAGTCAGGAAACCATGACTATCTGTTGATCAATGAGCTAGTCAACTAGAGGCTTACTAGGGACATGTTGATGTCTGTTATTCACACATGTATTACGATTTCCGGATAACACAATTATAGCATGAATAAAAGACAATTATCATGAAAAAGGAAATATAATAATAATCCATTTATTATTGCCTCTAGGGAATATTTCCAACACTAGCGGCCCTGACTTTCCTGCCTCTGATGATTTCTGCAAGTTCATCATCATCAGCTTCGTCTTCATCAGATGGCACTTGGAAAGCGACTTGCTTCTTTTGAGGACTTGGGCGTGGACCTCATCCAGCAGTGGCCTTTGTCTTGAGCAGGGAGGGGCCAGCTGAGGAACTTGGTGCAGCTGAGGAACTAGCTGAGACACCTGAGGCAATGGAGATGCCGGCAGTCCTTTGGCACGAAGCAAGATGCACAGGTGCTGAGGATTTGGTCGGAACAGCTGAAGGCTTTGGCGAAGGAGCTGAGGACTTTGGAGGAATAGGAGCAGCATAAGGAATTGGCCGTGAGGGCTTTGATGATTCTGGCCGTGTGGGTATTGCTGAGGAAGCACTTGGCTTGTGCGCAGGCTTCTTTGACATAGCCTTCTTTAGCTTGACAGCAAGGACCTCAGCAGAGGCAGCAGCAACAGCAGAGTCTTCATTAAATTTCCTTACTGCTTCTCTCGCTTGCTTAGCCAACTTGCCTTGGCGCTTGGCCCATTCATCAGGATAGTCCTCACCGCGCTTGAGGCTGGTGGGATCAGCAATTTGGCCAGGTGCCAGTGGTGCTCTTGGGCATGGAGGATTGAGTGCGAATTTCTTCATGTACTTAGGAGTGACATATCTGTACTCCCTCCATTCTCTTGCCCATCTCCTCTCTATCTTCTGAATGCACACTTTGCGCTCATTCTTGATTTCCTCAGTAGGTGTGCAGTACCCAGCATATATGTCATTAGGGATTTCAAACGTTGTATTTACCTCAGGCCCCTTTCCTCCCTTCTGTGGCCTTTTACCATCAGCCATTTTCTTCAGTTGAGGAATTTGAACAATTGAATTCTCTGAAGAAGTATGTAACTTTTCTTCGAGGAATGCTGCAAATGAGTTAAGTTGATGAGAACCTAGTGATTCAGTAGCTGACATGTGTACCTGTGAACAGAGTATAGTTGCGAGGAATCTGGACAGGTCATATGCGTTCTCAGAAGGTTTTTCAAAATGAACAAGTTTGAGGAATTTGACCAGGTGAGTCTTAAAGATTTTCACTAAGCGTTCTTTGTCTTAGGTTCCAGAGTTGTATAGATCGAAGATCCACACAATTGAGGAATCTTGAAGAAAAATGATGCTTAGAGAAACGAATCAAGAACAGATGACTTTGTGAGGTGTTCAGTGTGTGAAGATATGAAGAAAAACACTTTTGAAGATTTTGTAGATAATCATTCAAATCAACGAGGGCAGTAAAAGTAACTTTTATTACCCTGGACGAAGAACACGACGAACTAGAGTGAGCAGATGTGAAGTTCGTCTGTGTAGATCTTCCACACCCTAACTTGGCGGAGGAAGACGGCTACGGCGGCGGCGGAGTCAAGATGTCCGCAGTCGGCGCGAGTACGTCACGACGAGGTCGAGGCAGTGAAGCTCTTCCTCACCGGCGGCGATGAAGTAGTGGCGGTGCTAGGGTTTGAGAACATCGAGCTGGAGAGAGAGGTCGAGCGGAGTAAAAGAAGTGAGGAATGGAAGGAGGGGTATTTATAGCCACGGTGAAAAACTGCTCGTCCGAAGAAATTGGACGAACGTGCCCCTGACCCTTCTCATTCGCAAGACATGTGTCACCCACGTAGTGAGAGGTGGAGATCGTGTTAGATCGTGGGTAAGTGGATAAGTGTATCGTGGGATGCGGAACGGTTTGAGCGGCAAGACCAAAAATTTTGATAGGACAGATTTTAAAGTTCCGTTCGCAATTTCTTCAGCTGACAAGGACACAGTGAAGATTTTGAACGAGTTTCAAATAGAACGCACATGAAGAATTTATGAACAGATTGGGTTGAGTATAGTATAGAGGGGAAGGGTCCGATCACATTCACTTAGCAGAAAACCCAACTTGAAGAAATAGCAATAAGTGAATGCTGTAGAGGACATAAACTCATATATATATATATATATATATATATATATATATATAGCCAATGAAGAAAGACGACGGAACTAGTGAAGACTATGCAAAGTTGAAGAATATGAATAATTTGAGGAATTTCAACTTTTGGTGGTGGCGTGACCCACCGTATAAGAATGATGATTTCAGACACCGCGTACAATTATCGTAGGGTTCTGAGAATCAAATTCTTTGTTAATTTCTTCACACTAAGAGTGTTATTCTTCATTGATTGAAGTAAAACGTTTCTTCATGTGTTGCACATCTAAGTCATCAATTTTGCATAAGTGTTAGGATGAGTGCCTTTTCACAGAACATTCGAAGATTCTAGGATATTTAGCTCACACCGCAACTTGCTAAATCTCTTCTCATCCAAGGGCTTTGTGAAGATATCGGCTAGCTATTATTCAATCTTCACATGCTCAATAGTAATGTCGCCCTTCAACACATGATCACCAAGAAAATGATGATGAATCTGAACGTGCTTTGTCTTCGAGTGCTGAACGGGTTGTGAGCAATCTTGATGGCACTCTCATTGTCACAGAAGAGAGGCACATTCTTCATGTTCACGATGTAGTCCTTGAGAGTTTGCTTCATCCATAGCAATTGGGCACAGCAAGAACCAGCGGCAATGTACCCAGCTTCAGCAGTAGATAGTGATACGCAGTTCTGTTTCTTCGAGGACCAACAGACCAAAGATCGTCCGAGGAAATGACATGTACCAGATGTTGACTTGCGATCCACACGATCACCAACATAGTCAGAGTCAGAATATCCAACGAGATCAAAAGCCGAGCCCTTGGGGTACCATAATCCAAGTGTTGGTGTGTGAGCTAGATATCGAAGAATATGCCTCACAGCCTTATGGTGTGATTCCTTCGGTGCAACTTGAAATCGGGCACACATGCAAACACTAAGCATTATATCTGGCCTAGATGCACATAATTATAATAAGGAACCTATCATGGAGCGGTATACCTTATGATCGAAGTCAATACCATTTTCATCGGTGCACAGATGGCCATTTGTGGGCATAGGAATTTTGACGCCTTTGCAATCTTGCATGCCGAATTTCCTCAGTACATCCTTGAGGTATTTCTCCTGAGATATGAATATGCCATTGTGTTGTTGACGAATTTGAAGACCTAAGAAGAACTTCAACTCTCCCATACTAGACATTTGATATTCTTCACTCATCATATAGGCAAATTCATCACTATAACGTTGGTCAGTACAGCCAAAGATAATATCATGAACATATACTTGTCACACAAACAATTCACCATCATCAGATTTAGTGAAAAGAGTAGGGTCGAGTGAACTGGGTTTGAAGCCTTTCTTCATGAAGAGTTCCTTCAAAGTATCATACCAAGCCCGTGGGGCCTTCTTGAGGCCATAGAGGGCCTTGTTGAGTCTGAAGACTTTGTCAGGATTCTTTGGATCTTCAAAACCTGGGGGTTGAGCAACATATACTTCTTCCTCAAGCTTACCATTAAGGAATGCACTTTTCACATCCATTTGATATAGAGTGATATCATGATGGTTAGCATAAGCAAGTAATATGCGAATAGCCTCAAGTCTAGCAACAGGTGCAAATGTTTCATCGAAATCAATTCCTTCAACCTGTGTGTAGCCTTGAGCTACAAGTCGTGCCTTATTCCTCACCACAAGGCCATTTTCATCTTGCTTGTTGCGGTAGATCCACTTTGTGCCGATGATATTGTGCTTGCGAGGATCTGGACGTTTGACCAGTTCCCAGACATTGTTGAGCTCGAACTGATGTAATTCTTCTTGCATGGCCGGAATCCACTCAGGCTCCAGAAATGCTTCATCTACCTTAGTGGGCTCTGTAATAGAGACAAAAGCATACTGCCCACAAAAGTTAGACAAATGTGAAGCTTTTGACCGTGTAAGAGCACCTGGCGCTTTGATGTCATTGATGATATTTTCAATTTGCCCTTCTTTTGCAATGCGAGGATGAGCTGGTTGTCGTTGAAGAATTTGATCAACGTTTTCTTCAGCACCATTTTCTTCAGCATTTTCTTCAGGTGCGTTAGCTCGACGTTCTTCATGTTCTAGAATGAATTCTTTAGCAGATTCTTTAGTAGGAATGACATCCTCAGTAGCCTTGAACTTGATAGTTTCCTCAGGTGTTGGTTCATCTATCACAGTAGGTAGGTGCTCTCTTTGCGAGCCATTAGTTTCATCGAACCTCACATCTACAGTTTCAACAACTTTGTGAAGAACGTTGTTGAAGACTCTGTAGGTGTGCGAGTCCTTTCCGTAACCAAGCATAAAACCTTCATGTGCTTTCGGTGCAAATTTTGAGTTGTGATGAGGATCTCTAATCCAACATTTAGCACCAAAGACTTTGAAATAACTTACATTGGGTTTCTTATCAGTGAGGAGTTCATAGGCAGTCTTTTTGAAGAATTTGTGAATATATACTCTGTTGATGATGTGGCACGCAGTATCAATTGCCTTAGTCCAAAAATGAAGAGGCGTTTTGTATTCATCAAGCATAGTGCGAGCCATCTCAGCAAGAGTCATGTTCTTGCGCTCCACAACACCATTCTGCTGAGGAGTGTAAGGAGTAGATAACTCATGAGTGATACCAAGTTCATCAAGATAGTCATCGACACCAGAATTCTTGAACTCAGTGCCATTGTCACTTCTGATGTGCTTTATCTTCACACCAAAGTTGGTTGAAGCCCTCGAGGAAAATCGTTTGAAGACTTCCTGCACTTCATGTTTGTAAGTAAGAAGGTGTACCCATGTGTAACGAGAATAATTATCAACAATAACGAAGCCATATTGAGATGCTTCATTTGAGATAGTAGAATAATGACCAAAGAGATCCATGTGAAGCAATTCAAATGGGCGAGTGGTAGTCATGATAGTCTTCGCTGGATGCTTGGCCTTGGTCATCTTCCCAGCTTCACAGGCTCTGCATAGGTGATCCTTGAGGAATTTGACATTCTCGATGCCAATGACATGCTTCTTATTCGTAAGCATGTGCAAATTCCTCATGCATGCATGACCAAGTCGTCGATGCCAGAGCCAGCCTTCTGAAGCTTTTGCAAGTAAGCACATGGATGGTTGTGGTCCTGTAGAGAAATCAACAATATACAGGTCTCCTCTCCTAAAGCCTTCGAAGACTTTGGAATTGTCAGCTTCCATAACCACAACACAACGGTACTTGCCAAAGACAACAACCATATCAAGATCACAAAGCATTGAGACAGACATAAGGTTGTATCCTAAGGACTCAACAAGCATGACTTTGTCCATGTGTCGATCCTTTATAATCGCAACCTTACCTAGACCCAATACCTGACTTTTGCCTTTGTTAGCAAAGATGATATGCTTCAGATGCGACGGAGATAATGGAGCATCCATCAATAGATTCTTGTCACCAGTCGTGTGGTTTGTACATCCACTATCGAGGACCCACTCAGTGGCTTTGGCTTGATCATCATGCTGATGAATTAGTGCAGCTTAGAAACTCATATACTTCATCAGTGAAGAGTATGCCATCAATTCATCAGATCAATTTCATAAAGTAAAAGAACTAATAACGCAATATGAGGACGTGAGAAATGAAAGTTCATTTCTTCATGCTTAGCCTGCGTCCTTTCAGGCATGCTCAGGCCTCCAGCAAATTCTTCAGACGATTATGTGCGTCTGGAGACCTGACCCTGCAGAAGAGATTAGTTCTTTTTCTTCACCACCCACATCTGAAGGGGTGGCAAAGAGTCCATCATTCTGCGAGCTCCATACGAGAAGGATGGCATAGAAGGCAGTCCATTTCGTTTCACATAAGAGGGGTTAGAGTAAGCATAAGAGTATGCAGAGAAATTCTTCGAGGACTTATGGACATAATGATTTGAAGAATAATGCATATATCCATAATCCTTAGATCTTCCCTGCGAAACAGACGGGTTAGCACGATGATGTTCATATGAGGACTTTGATCCATATGAGGAATTTGGTCCGTATGAGGAATTTAATCTGAGGTTCCTATTCTTCACAGGTGGTGTCATGATGACATTCACCTGAAGATTTTCAAGACATCTTTTGGGAACCCAGATTTTCTGCAGACGGGAGCCGTTCCTGCAGTTAGTGCCAACATATCTAGCAAATACTTCACCATTCTGATTTTTGAATAGCTTATAGTTGGAGTCAATTGACTCATCATCAGAATGAGGAGATTCACATGCAAATCCAGATAAGTTAGATAGATCAACTGGAGGTCCCTTTGCAGCAACCCATGTAGTTTTGGGGTACTTCTTAGGCTTCCAATATGTACCATCAGCATTGAGTTTCCTCTCAAAGGTGATACCCTCTTAGCTAGGGTTCCTGTTGAGGATCTGCTTGTTAAGTACATGACAAAGAGCCTGATGCCCTTTGAGGCTTTTGTACATGCCTGTCGTGTACAATTCCTTTAGCCCTACATCGTCAGTGATACTAGCAATGTCCTTAGATGAGGAATTAGTGATAGCAGAGGCATGTGAAGAATTTGAAACATTAGCAGCATTTGAACTTTCAGGTGAAGAATTAGCAGACTCACGTTCAATGCACTTCAAGCATGGAGGAACAAATTCTTCCTGAGATGCGTTGATTTGTTGAGCAAGTAATGAATCACGCTCGTTCTGAAGATCTTCCTAACTCACTCTTAGCTTCTCAAGGTCTTGCTTCCTTTGAAGAAATTCATAAGAAAGCTTCTCATGATCCGATAAGAGAGTGTTATGATGACTTTGAAATTTGTCAAGCTTGGACTGAAGTCTCTGAAGATTTCCAGTCAAAGTTTCAGTGCGATCCATTTCTTCACCCAACATATCATCACTTTTATTTAGCTGTTTTGAACCTTTTCTAAAGCCCTTTGTTGTTTTATAGCAATCTAAGTAAGTTTAGAATAGCTGGGTTTAAGGTTTTCATCAGATTCATTGTCACTTGATTCAGAGGAGGTATATTTGAGTACCTTGGCTCCCTTTGCCATGAAGCAATTGGTGGGAGAGTAGTCATCATCGCCTTCATCAGCCTTGTTGGTGAGGTCATTTTCTTTAGTGTTGAAGATAGACTTGCTGACGAATGCAGTAGCGAGAGCAAGGCTCGCCACTCCGGATTCCGACTCCTCAGATGACTCCTCTTCCTCATTTTCTTCAGATTCAGCCTTAGAGTCCATTTCCTTGCCAATGAATGCCCTGGCCTTCTTGGAGATGCTCTTCTTGTGATATGAAGGCTTGGAGGATTTTGTTGATGAGGATTTTGTGGATTTCTTATTTTTTCTTCGCATCATCAGAACTGTAATCCTTGTATTTCTTCTTCTTTGATTCCTTTTCCCACTGAGGACAATCTTGAATGAAATGTCCAGGTTTCTTGCATTTGTGACAGAGCCTCTTCTTGTAGTCACTAGAAGAGGAATCATTGCTCCTTGAGGATCTTCCAAGGCGACCACGTCTTGAGAACTTTTGGAACTTCTTCACGAGCAAAGCCATTTCATGGCTCAGTTCTTCAGGATCACCAAGGCTGCTACCAGAGTCTTCATCTTCGGACTCAGATACTGCCTTGTCCTTCAGTGCACGTGTTCTGCCATATCTTGAACCATAGAGATCTCTCTTTTCAGCAAGTTGGAACTCATGAGTATTTAGCCTCTCGAGAATATCAGCGGGATCAAGTGACTTGTAATCAGCATGTTCTTGTATCATCAATGCCAGAGTGTCAAATGAGGAATCAAGCGTTCTCAGCAATTTCTTCACCACCTCATGGTCAGTGATGTTAGTGCCACCAAGTGCTTGAAGCTCATTTGAGATGTCAGTGAGGCGATCGAAGGTTTGTTGAACATTTTTGTTGTCGAGTCTTTTGAAGCGGTTGAAGAGATTGCGAAGAACATCAACTCGAGAGTCACGCTGAGTTGAGACTGCTTCATTCACTTTGGACAACCTGTCCCAGATAAGATTCGTTGTTTCCAAAGCACTCACTCTGCCATACTGTCCTTTGCTCATATGGCCACATATTATATTCTTCACTTGAGAGTCGAGTTGCTTGAATCTCTTCACATCAGCAGCATTCAGAGAAGGTGTGACTGAGGGAACACCATTTTCCACAACATACCAGAGATCGTTATCAATTGCTTCAAGATGCATTCGCATCTTATTCTTCCAGTAGGGGTAGTCCGTCCCATCGAAGGTAGGACACCCAGCAGAGACCTTGATCATACCTGAAGTCGACATAACTAAAACTCCAGGCGGTTAAACCTAAATCACATAGAACAAGGGAGTACCTTGCTCTGATACCAATTGGAAGTGCGTTATATCGACTAGAGGAGGGTGAATAGGCGATTTTTATGAAATTCTTCACTGAGGAATTTGCTGGTGAGGAAATTCCTTAGCGAAGAACTACTAGCAGCGGAATAAGTACTCAAAAGTAAACACAACAGAATACAAGCATAGTCATCATGATGAAATGAAGACAGGCATAGAGTACAGGAAGCGTAATCACAGGATAACACAGGATGAAGACAAACAGACTGAAGAAATTGAACTGAGGAAATTGAGAAAGTCTTCAGTCATAGTCTTCAAACACAGATATGAACAAACATACAACACGGTTATGAGGAAATGAAAGAGTTGAGGATGTAGAACCAGTAAGCTCGGTGAAGACAATGATTTGATAGACCAGTTCCAACTGTTGTCTCAGTTGTATGTCTGGTTGGAGCGGCTGAGTATTTAAACTCGAGGACACACAGTCCCGGACACCCAGTCAAGGACACTTAGTCCAAGACACCCAGTCCTGACCATATTCTCCTTGAACTAAGGTCACACAAACCTCGTCCAATCACTCATGGTAAGTCTTTAGGCGACTTCCAAACCTTCACAAACTTGGTCACCCGGCGATCCACAATTCCTCTTGGATGCTCTAGACCATGACGCCTAACCGTCTGGAAGAAGCACAGTCTTCAAAGGTAACAAGCGTCGGATCCACTTAGGATCAATCTCTTCAGTGATGCTCAATCACTTGGGGTTTGTAGGTGTTTGGGTTTTGGGTTTTTGGTTTTTCCTCACTTGATAATTTTCGCTCAAAGTCCTCGGAGGATGGGTTGCTCTCAAATGACAAGTGTCGGTTTCTCTCGGAGCAGCCAACCAGCTAGTGGTTGTAGGGGGCGGCTATTTATAGCCTGGGAGCAGCCCGACATGATAAGACATAAATGCCCTTCAATGATATGACCGTTAGCTGGATAGATATTTTGGAACAGCTGGCACATAGCGCAGCAACGGTCAGAATTTTTAGTTGCAAAATCATCAGGGCTATCATGTTCCTCACTGTGTAGGCAATCCACACTGGCGAATTCCTAACTCCTCAGTCAGGACAAATTCCTCGGAGACCAGAAGAACTTTGTCTCTGTCACTGAAGAAATTGACTGAACTGTATGAGATTTCCAATGGCTTCACTCAAAGGGATTGGTAGGTGTAGGATTTTGAGTTGAGCATCACATGGAAATTTTTCCTTAGTATTTCCTCGACCCCCTTTAACAGTACGGTATTTCCTATGACTCAAGAAAGAGAAAAACAAAACTATGAAAATGAAAGTCTTCAAGCTTCATATTCCTCGCATGAATATCAAGTCTTCACGGACACACCAATTTCTTCACTTTCAAAGTCTTCATGAAAGTCTTCAGAAATACCAAAATCTTCAGTCGAAGATATTTATTTTTAGGGGTCGACTTTTGCTGTAAATATCAAACTCCTCATAGACTTATAGACCTGTGTACACTCACACACGCATTAGTCCCTTAACCTATAAGTCTTTAATACACCAAAATCACTAAGGGGCACTAGATGCACTTACAACATCTACAGTTTCAACAACTTTGTGAAGAACGTTGTTGAAGACTCAGTAGGTGTGCGAGTCCTTTCCGTAACCAAGCATAAAACCTTCATGTGCTTTCGGTGCAAATTTTGAGTTGTGATGAGGATCTCTAATCCAACATTTAGCACCGAAGACTTTGAAATAACTTACATTGGGTTTCTTATCAGTGAGGAGTTCATAGGCAGTCTTTTTGAAGAATTTGTGAAGATATACTCTGTTGATGATGTGGCACGCAGTATCAATTGCCTTAGTCGAGAAACAATGAGGCGTTTTGTATTCATCAAGCATAGTGTGAGCAATCTCAGCAAGAGTCATGTTCTTGCGCTCCACGACGCCATTCTGCTGAGGAGTGTAAGGAGCAGATAACTCATGAGTAATACCAAGTTCATCAACATAGTCATCGAGACCAGAATTCTTGAACTCAGTGCCATTGTCTCTTCTGATGTGCTTGATCTTCACACCAAAGTTGGTTGAAGCCCTTGAGGAAAATCGTTTGAAGACTTCCTACACTTCATGTTTGTAAGTAACAAGGTGTACCCATGTGTAGCGAGAATAATCATCAACAATAACAAAGCCATATTGAGATGCTTCATTTGAAATAGCAGAATAATGATTAGGACCAAAGAGATCCATGTGAAGCAATTCAAATGGGAGAGTTGTGGTCATGATAGTCTTCGCTGGATGCTTGGCCTTGGTCATCTTCCCAGCTTCACAGGCTCCGCATAGGTGATCCTTGAGGAATTTGACATTCTCGATGCCAATGACATGCTTCTTCTTCGCAAGCGTGTGCAAATTCCTCATGCCTACATGACCAAGTCATCGATGCCAGAGCCAGCCTTCTGAAGCTTTTGCAAGTAAGCACAGGGCTGGTTGTGGTCCTATAGAGAAATCAACAATATACAGGTCTCCTCTCCTAAAGCCTTCGAAGACTTTGGAATTGTCAGCTTCCATAACCACAACACAACGGTACTTGCCAAATACAACAACCATATCAAGATCACAAAGTATTGAGGCAGACATAAGGTTGTATCCTAAGGACTCAACAAGCATGACTTTGTCCATGTGTCGATCCTTTGTAATCGCAACCTTACCTAGACCCAATACCTGACGTTTGCCTTTGTTAGCAAAGATGATGTGCTTCAGATGCGACGGAGATAATGGAGCATCCATCAATAGATTCTTGTCACCAGTCATGTGGTTTGTACATCCACTATCGAGGACCCACTCAGTGGCTTTGGGTTGATCATCCTGTAGATGAATTAGTGTAGCTTACAAACTCATATACTTCATAAGTGAAGAATATGCCATCAATTCATCAGATCAATTTCATAAAGTTAAAGAACTAATAACGCAATATGAGGATGTGAGAAATGAAAGTTCATTTCTTCATGGTTAGCCTACATCCTTTCAGGCATGCTCAGGCCTCCAGCAAATTCTTCAGACGATTATGTGCGTCTAGAGACCTGACCCTGCAGAAGAGATTAGTTCTTTTTCTTCACCACCCACATCTGAAGGGGTGGCAAAGAGTCCATCATTCTGCGAGCTCCATACGAGAAAGATGGCATAGAAGCCAGTCCATTTCGTTTCACATAAGAGGGGTTAGAGTAAGCATAAGAGTATGCAGAGAAATTCTTCGAGGACTTATGGACATAATGATTTGAAGAATAATGCATATATCCATAATCCTTAGATCTTCCCTGCGAAACAGACGGGTTAGCATGATGATGTTCATATGAGGACTTTGATCCATATGAGGAATTTGGTCTGTATGAGGAATTTGATCTGGGGTTCCTATTCTTCACAGGTGGTGTCATGATGACATTCACCTGAAGATTTTCAAGACATCTTTTGGGAACCCAGATTTTCTGCATAGGGGAGCCGTTCCTGCAGTTAGTGCCAACATATATAGCAAATACTTCACCATTCTGATTTTTGAATAGCTTATAGTTGGAGTCAATTGACTCATCATCAGAATGAGGAGATTCACATGCAAATCCAGATAAGTTAGATGGATCAACTGGAGGTCCCTTTGCAGCAACACATGTAGTTTTGGGGTACTGCTCAGGCTTCCAATATGTACCATCAGTATTGAGTTTCCTCTCAAAGGCGATACCCTCTTTCCTAGGGTTCCTGTTGAGGATCTGCTTTTTAAGCACATCACAAAGAGCCTGATGCCCTTTGAGGCTTTTGTACATGCCTGTCGTGTACAATTCCTTCAGCCCTGCATAGTCAGTGATACTAGCAATGTCCTCAGATGAGGAATTAGTGATAGCAGAGGCATGTGAAGAATTTGAAACATTAGTAGCATTTGAACATTCAGGTGAAGAATTAGCAGATTCACGTTCAATGCACTTCAAGCATGGTGGAACAAATTCTTCCTGAGAAGCGCTGATTTGTTGAGCAAGTAATGAATCGCGCTCCTTCTGAAGATCTTCATAACTCACTCTTAGCTTCTCAAGGTCTTGCTTCCTTTGAAGAAATTCATAAGAAAGCTTCTCATGATCCGATAAGAGAGTGTTATGATGACTTTGAAGTTTGTCAAGCTTGGACTGAAGTCTCTGAAGACTTTCAGTCAAAGTTTCAGTGCGATCCATTTCTTCACCCAACATATCATCACCTGTATTTTAGCATGTTTTGAACCTTTTCTAAATCCCTTTGTTGTTTTATAGCAATCTTAGAAAAATTTAGAATAGCTGGGCTTAAGATTTTCATCAGATTCATTCTCACTTGATTAAGAGGAGGTATATTTGAGTACCTTGGCACCCTTTGCCATGAAGCAATAGGTGGGAGCGTAGTCATCATCGCCTTCATCAGCCTTGTTGGTGAGGTCATTTTCTTCAGTGTTGAAGATAGACTTGCTGACGAATGCAGTAGCGAGAGCAAGGCTCGCCACTCCAGATTCTGACTCCTCAGATGACTCCTCTTCCTCATTTTCTTCAGATTCAGCCTCAGAGTCTATTTCCTTGCCAATGAATGCCCTGGCCTTCTTGGAGATGCTCTTCTTGTGATATGAAGGCTTGGAGGATTTTGATGATGAGGATTTTGTGGATTTCTTCTTTTTCTTCGTATCATCAGAACTGTAATCCTTGTATTTCTTCTTCTTTGATTCCCTTTCCCACTGAGGACAATCTTGAATGAAATGTCCGGGTTTCTTGCATTTGTGACAGAGCCTCTTCTTGTAGTCACTGGATGAGGAATCATTGCTCCTTGAGGATCTTCCAAGGCGACCACGTCTTGAGAACTTTTGGAACTTCTTCACGAGCAGAGCCAGATCATGGCTCAGTTCTTCAGGATCAACAAGGCTGCTACCAGAGTCTTCATCTTCGGACTCAGATACTGCCTTGGCCATCAGTGCACGGGTTCTGCCATAGCTTGAACCATAGAGATCTCTCTTTTCAACAAGTTGGAACTCATGAGTATTTAGCCTCTCGAGAATATCAGCGGGATCAAGTGACTTGTAATCAGCACATTCTTGTATCATCAATGCCAGAGTGTCAAATGAGAAATCAAGCGATCTCAGCAATTTCTTCACCACCTCATGGTCAGTGATGTCAGTGGCATGGGTGCTTGAAGCTAATTTGAGATGTTAGTGGGGCGATTGTAGGTTTGTTGAACATTTTCATTGTCGAGTCTTTTGAAGCGGTTGAAGAGATCGCGAAGAACATCAACTCGAGAGTCACGCTGAGTTGAGACTCCTTCATTCACTTTGGACAACCTATCCCAGATAACCTCGCTGTTTCCAAAGCACTCACTCTGCCATACTGTCCTTTGCCCAGATGGCCACATATGATATTCTTCGCTTGAGAGTCGAGTTGCTTGAATCTCTTCACATCGACAGCATTTAGAGAAGCTGTGACTGAGGGAACACCATTTTCCACAACATACCAGAGATGGTTATCAATTTCTTCAAGATGCATTCGCATCTTATTCTTCCAGTAGGGGTAGTCCGTCCCATCGAAGGTAGGACACCCAGCAGAGACCTTGATCATACCTGCGGTCGACATAACTAAAACTCCAGGCGGTTAAACCAAAATCACACAGAACAAGGGAGTACCTTGCTCTGATACCAATTGAAAGTGCGTTATATCGACTAGAGGGGGGTGAATAGGCGATTTTTACGAAATTCTTCACTGAGGAATCTGCCGATGAGGAAATTCCTTAGCGAAGAACTAGTAGCAGCGGAATAAGTACTCAAAAGTAAACATAACAGAATACAAGCATAGTCATCATGATGAAATGAAGACAGGCACAGAGTATAGGAAGCGTAATCACAGGATAACACAGGACGAAGACAAACAGACTGAAGAAACTGAACTGAGGAAATTGAGAAAGTCTTCAGTCAAAGTCTTCAAACACAGATATGAACAAACACGCAGCACAGTTATGAGGAAATGAAAGAGTTGAGGAAATAGAACCAGTAAGCTCGGTGAAGACAGTGATTTGGTAGACCAGTTCCAACTGCTGTCTCAGTTGTACGTCTGGTTGGAGCGGCTGAGTATTTAAACTCGAGGACACACAGTCCCAGACACCCAGTCAAGGACACTTAGTCCAAGACACCCAGTCGTCACCGTATTCTCTTTAAACTAAGGTCACACAGACCTCGTCCAATCACAAGTGGTAAGTCTTCAGGCGACTTCCAAACCTTCACAAACTTGGTCACTTGGCGATCCACAATTCCTCTTGGATGCTCTAGACCATGACGCCTAACCGTCTGGAAGAAGCACGGTCTTCAAAGGTAACAAGCGTCGGATCCACTCAGGATCAATCTCTTTAGTGATGCTCAATCACTTGGGGTTTGTAGGTGTTTGGGTTCTGGATTTTTGGTTTTTCCTCACTTGATGATTTTCGCTCAAAGTCCTCGGAGCATGGGTTGCTCTCAAATGGCAAGTGTCAGTTTCTCTTGGAGCAGCCAACCAGCTAGTGGTTGTAGGGGGTGGCTATTCATAGCCTAGGGAGCAGCCCGGCATAAAAAGACATAAATGCCCTTCAATGAAATGACCGTTAGGTGGATAGATATTTTGGGATAGCTGGCGCATAGCACAGCAACGGTCGGAATTTTGAGTAGAAAAATCCTCAGGGCTATCATGTTCCTCACTGTGTAGGCAATCCGCACTGGCGAAATCCTAACTCCTCAGTCAGGACAAATTCCTCAGAGACCAGAAGAACTTGGTCTCTGTCACTGAAAAAATTGACTGATTTGTAAGAGATTTCCAATGGCTTCACTCGAAGGGATTGGTAGGTGTAGGATTTTGAGTTGAGCATCACATGGAAATTTTTCCTTATTATTTCCTCGACCCCCTTTAATAGTACGGTGTTTCCTATGACTCAAGAAAGAGAAAATGAAACTACAAAAACAAAAGTCTTCTCGCTTCATGTTCCTCGAAAGAATACCAAGTCTTCAAGGTCACACCAATTTCTTCACTTTCAAAGTCTTCAGTAAGTCTTCAGTCGAAGATATTCATTTTTAGGGGTCGACTTTTCCTGTAAATATCAAACTCCTCATAGACTTATAGACCTGTGTACACTCACACACGCATTAGTCCCTTAACCCATAAGTCTTCAATACACCAAAATCACTAAGGGGCACTAGATGCACTTACACCTACACAATATATGTGATTTATGGGAAGATTTGGAACATTAATGGAGAAAGTAAAATTGCAACCCAATTTGCAATTTAACTTAAAAGGTCGAAAAGGAAAGGATAGGAGGTTGAGCCGGGTAAGGGAAGAGTTGAAGAGTAGTGCAATTGTGTTATGGGTGATTCCAAGTTAATGGAATATTTTATAATAGCTCCCTAAATACTAGGAGGATATGTTATAAAGAGAACTCACCATGTGAATTCCCTCAATTTATATGGATCAAAGATCCATGCCATTTATTTAGTTGAGATGCAAAAGATTTATGACATGATGACATGATGCCATGCACATGATGCAATGCAACACGCAAGCAAAAACAAATCACACAACGAAACTCGGAAAACATGGACGGCGTCTGAAGCTCTGGTCTTGGGCGTCACAACCCATATAGACACCTAATCGGACCGGGCTGATTCTTATCCACGTCAGCTTGCCACGCCGGAATCCTACGTGGCTTGGGGAGGCTGCTAGTGACCAAAATTTTGGTCGAAGAACCAACGACCTTTTACATATCACAGAGCAGGTCGTTAATTTCAGTTTACGACCGCCAGCTTTTGACCTTCTGTTTTTGGTCACAAAAAGGTCGTAAATGAAAAACAATGACCTTTCAGTGACCAATAGTGATGGTTGTAAGTTGACATATTTCTTGTAGTGGGTAGGGCTGCGGGGCGTCGTACGCGTTGTAGCCAGAGGCGCCGTAAGCGCCGTAGGGGGACGCTGCGGGCGGGGCGGGGGCCCGTCGTAGGCGCCACGTGTGAGGCGGGGCGGGGGCCGAGGATGCCCGGGGCGGGGGTCGTGGCACTGGCATGTTGTATGCATGTACGACCCCCGTCCAAGGGTTGTAGCCGACGGCCCAAGGCGGCGGGGGCTGCTGTCCACCGTAGCGGGGCTGGGAGGGTTGGCCACCGCCGCCACCGCCACCTTTACCTCCTCCTTGAAGCTGACCACCGCGTCCGCGGCGATGGTTCCCGCCGTTCCCACCGTTGTGCGCTGGTTGGGGCGGCTGCGGTGCCGGGGGGTGGGGGGCAGCGGGTGTGGAGCGGCAACCGGAGGGCGAGGCGCCGATGGTGGTGTAGAGGCGCCGTGGGAGAGGCCGGTGGCGAGGGCGGTGTGGGTAGCACGGGTGCGGAGGTGCTTCATCCGCCGCTCCTCAGGACGAAGATAGGCCACCGCCTCCTCGTAGGTGGGGTTGGCCATGAGGGTGAGGTTGGACGCGGCGTTGCTGAAGTCCTCGTTGAGGCCGGCGGTGAGCGTCGAGAGGAGAAGCTCGTCTCCCACCTTGAACCCGACGTCGTTGAGCTCGTCGGAGAGGGTCTTGAGCCGGAGACAGTAGGCGTCGATGGTGGAGTCGTTCTGGTGACATCAAAAAATTCCTGCTGCAAGAAAACAATCCATTGAAGCTTGTTGTCGGTGAAGAGGCCATTGATCTTGGTCCACACCGTGTAGACATCGTCCCCATCGCGCACGACGGTGTGGAAGATGTCCGGCGAGACGGTGAGGAACACCGGATGAGGGTGGTGTCGATGGCCAGCCAGTTGGCGTCGATGGCCAGCCAGTTGGCGTCGATGGCCAGCCAGTTGGCGTCGTGGTTGCCGGCGAAGAAGTTGGAGAGGCCGTTCACATGATCACGAAGATTGTACTCATGGAAGAGAAGGTTGAAGTACGTTTTCCAGGCATAGTAGTTGGTGGAGGTGTGGGAGAGGGTGATGGGAACGTGATCGGAGAGGAGGATGTTGCGGATGTCAGCGGCGAGGGGCTCTTCGGGTTCGGTGCCATAGGAAGAGTCAAACGGGTTGCTTGGACCGGAGGAGGCGGATCGAGCTGATGGCAGCAAGGTGGTTTGGCGGCGCGAGTGGAGCGGCGGTTCGGGTGGAGTGGCGCGGGTGTAGGGTTCGGGAGGGGGAGGGGAGGCGGCTCGGGTAGGGTTAAGGGGATCGGGAGGGAGAGGGGAGGCGGCTCAGGTAGGGTTTAGGGTTTGGGAGGGCGGCAGCTTGGGATGGTGGCGGCGCGGGTAGGGCTCGGGAGGAGAGCGGGGCGGTGTGGTGAAGGAGGGACGCGGCGGGGAGGGAGGAGGCGCGACGGCAGGGGTGCGGCGGCGGCTAGGAGAGGCGACGGCGGCGTGGCTAGGAGGGATCGAGGGTTTAGGCTGATGCCAGGTAGAGGAATAGGATGCAACTCAATCAATACAGCATCCTCCATGATGAAACATGCATTCCCCATGCCTCCATGTACGTTTAGCTTTGGTAGGATGGTGGAGGGACAGAGGTCATCTGTCTGCCTAGTTTTTTGAATTTCGATCTCCCGGCCGGCATCTTTCTCTCCAAGTTGGTGCGCCAAGGTCAGAGACAAAGTGCTTCGTGCTTCCTATTGTCAGAGATTCCCCCCATATCTCTCTGCTCCTTTCAGCCCCCATTTGCTTGGCCTGCCCGAATTCAGCATTCCGAGCAATTATTCGCATTTGCATTCTGCAGAAGAGTGCTTCTGGCTGCTGAATTATTGAGCACACAAATTAAGGGAGGCCATGTGCCGGAGAGCAAAATGTACCACTGGCTGCTGGTTTCAGTTGTGGTTTGCTAGTGTCCTCGGTTCCATGGCTGCTTCCTGTTGGTGTTTCTTCTATCTCAACAAAATTAGTTTCATTCTTTGCCACGAAAGCTACTGTTGAACGAGAAAATTTGGCTCCGATTGGAGCAATATTCCATTTTCTTTGTGAGGTAACATCATACATTCAAGCCGGCAGGGTGGGCGTGGGGATAGATAAGAAAGAACGGGAAACATCCGCGCGGAAAATGGTCCTGTGAGTGGCCGTCCATGCATGCATGGAATGTACCGATGAAAGTGATGTGCTGCTACCTACCGGGAGTGTGCTTCTCTTCTGATTTAGACACGGAAGAAGCTGTGCGCACCACGTGAAGCCGTCCATGTACGTATAGGGATTTGTCCGGTGGTTGAACTACTTAAGCATGTGCAGTGCAAACAATAGTACGTAGTACGTGTGGTGACTACACAAGCTTGACGAGTATGTTGTATGTCATCAGTTCTGCTCTTCTCAGGCATGCTGATTAATCCTTGTCCAGAAACCACATACAAAGAACATTGCATTTTTGATGCAAACTCTGCTGTGGCTCCAGCTCCATTTTGCAATCAAAAGCCACGGTATCTCAACGGGTTCTGAAAAGCACATGATGAACCCTGCATCCCCCATGCCTCCTGTACGTTTAGCTTTGGCGGGAAGGAGGAGGGTCAGATTTCAGTCTGCCTGGCTATTTGACATTCGATCTGGCGGCCGTTGGTGCGCCAAGGTCAGAGACAAGTGCTTCCTCCCTATTGTCAGAGATTCCCCCATATCTCTCTGCTCCTTTCAGCCTCCATTTGCTTGGCCTGCCCGAATTCAGCATTCTGAACAATTATTTGCATTCGCATTCTACAGAAGAATACTTCTGGTCTGGCTGCTGAATTATTGAGCACACAAATTAACGGAGGCCATGTGCCGGAGAGCAAAATGTGCCACTGCCTGCTGGTTTCAGTTGTGGTTTGCTAGTAGTCTCCTCGGTTCCATGGCTGCTTCCTTTTGGCGTTTCTTCTCTCTCAACAAAATTAGTTTCATTCTTTGCCGGGCAAGCTACTGTTGAACGAGATAATTTGGCTCGGCTTGGAGCAATATTCTCTTTTCTTCTTGAGATAACATCATTCCAGCCGGCGGGGTGGGCGTGGGGATATAACGAGCCACAAACATCCACGCGGGAAATGGTCCCGTGAGTGGCCATCCATGCATGCATGGAAATGGTACCGATGAGAGTGATGTGCTGCTACCTACTCCTGGGAGTGTGCTTCTCTTCCGATTTAGACACGGAAGAAGCTGTGCGTACCACGTATAGGGATTCGTGCGGTGGTTGAACTACTTAAGCATGTGCAGTGCAAACAATAGTATACGTAGTACGTGTGGTCCTCATACGGATTTCACTACTATCTTAATTAGCTTATGGAACTGTACATTTGGCTCTTGCTCATGGATGGATGTTGCTGCGTTGGAGAAGAAATAGTAATTTAATTTACTCATGTCAAATACTCCCTCCGTCCTAAAATTCTTGTCTTATATTTTTTAAAATACATTAGATACATCCGTATCTAGACGAATCTAAGACAAAAATTTTGGGACGGAGGGATACTATGCTAATTCATTTTGTCGGAAATGTACTCGCTCTCTAAAGAAATATAAGACCAGTGGTCTAAATGATCCTATATCGAGTGGTTATTCCCTGCGGTAGAAAGCGGGGCTTCTGCAGAGTCATCACTAGAGGCGCGTACAGATTTTTCTCCATGTGCTCTGCACCCTACCAACACCATTGAGTTTATTGCAAGGAACTAAAATGCGGTCTATCTGTCGGCCGAATGAACGACAAAGGGGGGAGGGTTGATGAGATGCATTTTCACGGCAACTAGGTGCTACTACACAGTCTACACTCTACCATATAAGATCAACTGAGGGTGCATCGTCATGGGTGTCGAACAAATGTCAACATAATAAGAGGAGCATACATTACACACGGTGTTTGGAGATCACCAGACACTAGTACACGGGTAGAAAAAGGGTCTGTAGTCCCGGTTCGTAAGGGCCTTTTTTCCGGTTCTGGAACTAGGACTAAAGGATCGGTACTAATGCCCTGTCCCTTTAGTCCCGGTTCAATTCAGAACCGGGACAGATGGGCCTCCACGTGGCCTGTGCGCGGAGCCCAGGCAGGAGACCATTTGGTTCCGGTTGGTGGCACCAACCGGGACCAATAGGCATCCACGCGTCAGCATTTTTATGGCTGGGGTTTT
>NC_057812.1:55391197-55396934 GCF_018294505.1 Triticum aestivum | reverse complement strand
TTTAGGTATTTCATATATTGTGTTAGGTAGCTATAATTAATAGAGAGAAGTGTCCTCTCTTATGTCCGTGCTTGGTCGACGCTACGTACTATACATACGTATAGAGAGGACTAGACACGCTAACTAGCTAGTAAGCAAACGAAGGAAACAGAAGATCGTCATGAACATATATGCATACAGAGAGAAGTGATATCGACCACCTCTCCTTCTCCGAGAGATTGGTCGAACAACAAGTTCTCGTATATCTATCCGACACTACCGGCTACATATATACAATAATTATCTGTTACAAATATAATCATACGGACTCATGGTCCACATAGTATTCTCCGTCTTCAGCGATCATGTGGTCAAGAAAGAATGCCGCCAAATCCTCTAGAATTGCTCGCATGCGAGCTGGTGCTAGGAGTTCATCCCGCTTCCGAAACATCTAATTTGAAGAAGGGGGCCAATACATATATATATGAATGAATGAAACTCAACACAGATGATGGTAATAAAATAAAATTGTGAATGTTGTTATTTACGTACTTCATATTGTTCGTCAGAGTACCCGCCCCGCTCACAGGTTGTGTGGCGGATGGACTCGCAGACGTAGTATCCACAGAAATCATTCCCTTATTCCTGCCACAACCACTTTACAAGAAATAGAGGTCAATCAAACTGATAAGCAAGAATGCTAAATGGTATTGATGAAACTAGCGCTTGAATCACTAGGAGATGCGCAGAACATGCAACTATAGTACTTACTTTCGGGTGTCTAAATTCCAGCTCCTTCGGCAGTCCCGGAACTTTTCTGCTGAATTTTCTCCAAACCCTGCCGGACAAAGAAAACAATTACTTGATATCACGAAATGAACAAAGTTGCTGATATGGTGGATAATGATCTATTTAACTTACTTCTTGAGGATTTCAGTCATGTCCGCATACTCCTGGGGATCTTTTCGTTTAGAGTCCAAGACAGTTACTACTCCCCGCTCAAGCCTAATCTCTAGGAGAATATAGTGGTACCTGCGCACGCATGCATAACTCATCAATTACATTACTGTAACCTGGACTAATATATAAGGGAAACCGAATATGCACAAGACATTAACACTCACTTGAAGTTGTAAGGAAAGAGCATTATATCTTTGTTTTCATTTTTTTTTGAATGATCATAGCAAGTTGGCCTCGGTATCTTCGGGGCGATGTTCAACCTCAGTTGCATCTATGAGATATGTGTTAACGAACCCAATATCACCGATTTGTCTTTTCTTCAATTCGGCGATCTTCAATCTGCATAATATAGTGAGGATAATTATAAATACATGCAATGAAAGAGATGAGCTATATAGAGAGACTTAGTGACAGAAGTAGTAGTACTTACAGATAGTAGCAGGTGACCGTTGTTTTATCGAGCGCCAATTGATCGAAAAACTGATAGAACTCCTCAAATGGAATAGACAACAGTTCAATTCCAACGAGGTCATGCTCCGGTTTAACTCTCGCATACAAAGTACTCCTCCCCCAGACTCTCTGCAGATTTTCAAGTACCAATCATGTAATCTTCGCATCATCGTTGTTAAAGATTTTTCATCTTTGACGAGAGGCTTCCCGTACTCGTATCTGTGTATCTGCACCTCCATGGGATCATAATGTACATCGTCGAGCAGGTAATCGTCAACATTGCAATAACCGGGCACCATTCTCGGATCAACGATGTCGCAAGGCACCTTGAGCGGGGGGCACGATTCGTAAGGCCTGTTGTATGAATGAATGAAATTGTGAATGAAACTCAACACAAATGATGGTAATAAAATAAAATTGTGAATGTTGTTATTTACGCACTTCATATTGTTCGTCAGAGTAGCCCCGCTCACAGGTCGTGTGGCGGATGGACTCGCAAACGTAGTATCCACAGAAATCATTCCCTTGTTCCTGCCACAACCACTTTACAAGAAATAGAGGTCAATCTAACTGATAAGCAAGAATGTCAAATGGTATTGATGAAACTAGTGCTTGAATCAATAGGAGATGCGTGGAACATGCTACTATAGTACTTACTTTCGGGTGTCTAAATTGCAGCTTCTTCGGGAGTCCCGGAGATTTTTTGGTGAATTTTTTCCAAACCCTGCCAGACAAAGAAAACAATTACTTGATATATCAGGAAATGAACAAAGTTGCTGATATGGTGGATAACGATCGATTTAACTTACTTCTCGAGCATTTGAGTCATGTCTGCATAGTCGTGGGGATCTTTTCGTCTTGAGTCTAAGAGGGTTACTAGTCCCTGCTCAAGCTTAATCTCTAGGAGAATATAGTGGAAATTGTACACGCATGCATAACTCATCAATTACATTACTATAACCTTGACTAATATATAAGGGAAACCGAATACGCACAAGACAGTAACACTCACTTGAAGTTGTAAGGAAAGAGTATTATATCTTTGTTTTCATTTATTACCAACGATCGTAGCAAGTTGGCCTCGGTATCTGCGGCATGAAATTTAACCTGAGTTGCATCTATGATATTTGTGTTAATGAACCCAATATCACTGATTTGTCGTTTCTTCAATTTGACGATCTTCATTCTGCATAATATAGTGAGGATAATTATAAATACATGCAATGAAAGAGCTGAGCTATATAGAGAGACTTAATGACAGAAGTAGTACTACTTACAGACAGTAGCAGGTGACCGTTGCTTTATCGAGGGCCAATTGATTGAAAAACTGAAAGAACTCCTCAAATGGAACAGGCAACAGATCAATTCCAATGAGGTCATGCTCCTTTTTAACTCTCACATACAAAGTACTCCTCCCCCCAGACTCTCTGCAGAATTTCAAGTACCAATCCTGCAATCTTGGCATCATCGTTGATAGAGATCTTTCATCTTTGACGAGAGGATTCCCGTACTCGTATCTTTGTATCTACGCCTCCATGAAATCATAATGTACATCGTCGGGCAGGTAATCTCCAAGATTGCTATAACCGGGCACCATCCTCGGATCATTAGCGACGATGTCACTAGGCACCTAGAGGGGGGCACGATTGCTCCGCTTGTTCGCCGAGCTGTGCAATTTGTTTCCCAGCTCGTCGTTCTTTCAGCCTTTGATCACTGACAGTACTTCCCGACCGCTCCGCTTCGGCAAATTCCTTTCCAATAATGCGCTCATAGTTTCCTTTCGGCGGAGACTTGGGTGGTTTTGTCAGGGCAGCCAGAGTGCGCTTCGCTTTCACCGGATCTACCTTCTCCTCCGGAGGTGGATGTTTCTTTACTTTCACCCCTTCAAAGAAGTTCCTCACTTCTTCTCGCGTAATCTCGGCATTCTCCTCCGGGGTCCTCTCGTATGGTAACTTCTCTGGAGTCTTCAGAGAAGGACCGAATCTGTATGTCCTCCCGCCTCTGGATGTACTGCCAGACGCCGGCAGAGCAGACGGAGCGGTTGTCTTCTTTACTTGCTTACGAGGCGGAGGAGAAGGACTACGACGCGCCGGAGCAGCCGGAGCGGCGGCAGGTCTCTTCCGCCCTTGCCGACGAGGCGCAGAACGAGGAGGCTGGCTGCTCGGGCGCGCCGGCACAGGCGGAGAAGGAGGCGGAGTGCGCCACGTGCCGGAGAAGGAGCCGGCTGAGTGCCCTGATCGTCACTCGCCGGAGGAGGAGGCGGTGTTGGAGGCGGAGTGCCCTGACTCGCCGGAGGAGGAGGAGGAGGCGGAGGCGTCCAGTTCGAAAGGTTGATGAGCTCCTTCCGCCATAGGCATGGAGTCTTCAGAGCAGAACCCAGCCGAGTCTCCCCTTCATCGGTAGGGTGGTCAAGCTGGAGGTCCTCAAATCCCTCCGTTATTTCATGCACCATCACCCTAGCATATCCTTCTGGAATCGGCCGGCAGTGAGAAGTTGCGCCGGGTTCAGTAGGAAAAACAGAGCCAATAGCCGCCTTGACCTTCATATTAATCTGTTGCGTCATAAGGTGGCAATTTTGAGACTCCGTGATAGCATCCACGGGATAGCTGGAGCAGCTCGGTGGAAGCCACGCTGCTTCTCTGCTGAGATGGTGGGGTAGCTTCGGGGGAAGCTTCGGCAGTTCGTTTCCTGCGATTTGCTTCTCATTCCTCTATCGCTTGTACCCTTTCTTGCAGCGCCTGCATTTGGGTCTGCTGCACTTTTTTCCTCCTCTCCTGGCATTTGTAACCGCCTGCGTCCGGAAACCCAACCTTCCATGGAATGGAGCCTGGCGTGCCTCGTGTCCGTCCAGGGTGCTCAGGATTCCCGAGGGCCATTGTGAGCTCGTCGTTCTCTCTATCTGGAACGAACGTCCCTTGCTGCACTGCTTTGATATACTATTGAAGCTTCTTGACTGGTATGTCCATTTGATCGTTCGTCCAAATGTACTTCCCTGATACAGGGTCCAAGGTTCCGCCAGCCCCGAAGAACCAAGTCCGGCAACGATCTGGCCAGTTAATTGTCTCTGGTTCGATCCCTTTATCAGCCAGATCATTCTCAGTCTTGGCCCACTTAGGCCAGGCTACGAGGTAGCCACCTGACCCCGTGCGATGGTGATGCTTCTTCTTCGTAGCATTTTGCTTGTTTGTCGCCGACATCTTCTTACTCTTTTCCGATGTCTTGTGGGCCACAAATGCGGGCCTGTGATCTCTGATCTTCTCATATCTGCCCTTGAATTCTGGTGTCTCTTTATTTTCGACAAACTTATTCAGCTCTTTCTTCCACCTCCTAAATAGTTCTGCCACACTCTTAAGAGCAAAAGACTTGATTAATTGCTCTTTAACTGGCTTCTCCGGATCATCCTCTTGCGGTAGGGTGAAATTTGACTTCAGCTCAGTCCAAAGATCATTTTTCTGCATATCATTGACATAAGACACCTCAGGGTCTTCTGTAGCCGGCTTTAACCATTGCTGGATGCTGATTGGGATCTTGTTCCTAACCAAAACCCCGCACTGAGCAACAAATGTGCTCTTTGTCCGGAGGGGTTCAATCGGTTGGCCGTCGGGCGCGATTGCTATGATCTCAAACTTTTCATCCGAGCTCAACTTTTTCTTCGGGCCTCGTCTCTTTACCGAAGTTGTGCTCGATCCGGAGGGCTAGAAAAAAGAACAAAGACTTAATTAATATGTGTACATACCAAAACAATGAATGCATCAATTAGCTAGTCAGCAGAAGCTTAACTAATATATATACCTGGCCGGACTCGGTTCGGTCACCGGAGACGTCATCACGGTCTCCTTCTTGCACCGGCATTGGGTCACCGGAGCCGTCCTCACGGTCTCCTTCTTTCACCGGCATTAGGTCACCGGAGCCATCATAATCATAGCCAGTTGCTTCCAGACCATCGGTGTCGTTGAGAAACAACAAGCAGACGACATCACTTCCTCATGCGATTATGTCCCCCAACAACTCTTCTTGTACTTCGTCTCGGGCGGTGTCCATAGTTTCTACAAATATTTACAACATGGCAATTATTATTCAAACATGACAGATGGATATATTAGTGGCAAACGTAGAACTAATATTAATTAGTGGCCTCGACGCTGCTCTCTAGGGTTTGGGGTGGCCTCGACAACGCTTCAAGGATAAAAAAAGAAGAGGAAGAAGAAAAAAAAGGAGAAGAAAGAATAGAGGAGTAAGAACTCCTCTATTCTTTCTTCTCCTCTTTTTTTTCTTCTTCCTCTTTTTTTCATCGGGAACGAGGGTCGTCGAGGGTCACCGAGCGGTAGAGGAAACCCTAAATAGCAAG
>NC_057812.1:55389274-55389886 GCF_018294505.1 Triticum aestivum | reverse complement strand
CCCCTCGGCGACCATTGACCCCCTCTCGACCCTCGACGACCCTCGTTCCCGATAAAAAAAAGAGGAAGAAGAAGAAAAAAAAAGAGGAGAAGAAAGAATAGAGGAGAACAACTCCTCTATTCTTTCTTCTCCTCTTTTTTTTCTTTTTCCTCTTCTTTTTTTTGTCCTCTTCTTCCTCTCATGTTCGGCGACCCTCAACGACCCTCGTTCCTGATAAAAAAAGAGGAAGAAGAAGAAAAAAAAGAGGAGAAGAAAGAATAGAGGAGAAGATCTCCTCTATTCTTTCTTCTCCTCTTTTTTTTCTTCTTCCTCTACTTTTTTTATCCTTTTCTTCCTCTCATGTTCGACAACCCCCTCTCGACCCCCTCTCCACCGTCGACCCCCTCTCGACCCTCATATATAAAACATTTTCTTCCTTCTTCTTCCTTCTATTCCTTCTTCCTAAATATATAAAACTTTTTTTAAAATGAAACTAACCTAAAATGTACTAAATCAGAGAACATATATAGATAAAACTTTTGTAATAAAAAAATCTAATTTTTTGCATATATGTATTTTTAAAACATCGTTACAATTGAAAAAATACATGCATATATACCTATATGAACATAC
>NC_057812.1:55387951-55388826 GCF_018294505.1 Triticum aestivum | reverse complement strand
GGGCGCGGGCGACGGCGACGGCGACGGCGGGCGACGGCGACGGCAGGGGCGGCGTGCGGCGTCGGGGCAGCCTGGCGGCGTCGAGGAGGTCGGCGTCGTCGGGGGCAACTGGCGAGGGAAATCTGAAAATTTCACAAGTCCTGGTTATATACCAAAGGCATTGGATCATGGTTCGTGGCACAAATCATGACCAATGCCCCCCTTTAGTCCCGGTTGGTGCCACCAACCGGGACCAAAGGCCTCTTTTCAGCAGCCCAAAGGGCGGGAAGCGGCGGCTTTTGGTCCCGGTTGGTAGCACTAACCGGGACTAAAGGGGGCATTGGTCACGGTTTGTGCCATGAACCGTGACCAATGCCCCCTTTAGTCCCGGTTGCTGGCAGCAACCAGGACAAAGGCCTTGTGCTGCCCCGCGCCAAAACTTTATCCCAACTCGCTAGCTGAGAGAGCTCGAGAGTGGTTTATAAGCGCTATTCCGCCTTCCCTCTCGAGCTCCTCTCAAATGCAGGCTTTCGGGCCTAACCCCGCGCTGTGTGCCTGTGGGTCTACTGGGCCTCCTGCGGGCCTAAATCCTGGCCCATGGTAGGGTTTCTAGTCGTATTCAGGCCGTCGGTGCCCAGTAGGTGGCACTTTTTTTTCTTTGTTGCTTTATTTATTTTATTTTGTTTCTACTTACAACAAAATACTTATTGTTGCTATTTTTTTCCAGTTTTTTGTTTTGTTTTCTGCATTATTTATTTTCTTTTGTTTTTTTCTTTATATTTCAATTCTTTTTTCCTTTTAGTTTTAGAAAAATTATGAAGTTTCTGTTAGTGCCACTAGTTTTTAAATTTGAAAACACTTTTTTATTTTTTTTGTTTTCTTTGTTGCTTTATTTA
>NC_057812.1:55371567-55387591 GCF_018294505.1 Triticum aestivum | reverse complement strand
TTTCTAGTTTTTTTGTTTTGTTTTCTGCATTATTTATTTTCTTTTGTTTTTTGCTTTATTTAAAAATTATAAACTTTCTGTTAGTGCCATTAGTTTTCAAATTTGAAAACACTTTTTTAGTTTTCTTTGTTGCTTTATTTATTTTATTTTGTTTCTATTTACAAAAAAAATACTTATTGTTGCTATTTCTTTTGTTTTCCAGATTTTTTGTTCTGTTTTCTACATTATTTATTTTGTTTTGTTTATTGTTTTATATTTTATTTCTTTTTTCTTTTAGGTCAGCAAAATTATAAACTTTCTGTTAGTGCCATTAGTTTTAGAAAAAATATAAACTTTCTGTTAGTGCCATTAGTTTTCAAATTTGAATAGTTAAAATTTGAATTCTTTGAAATTTGCGTGAATCACAAGTTTGTGATTACCTTTACTAAAAAAATGAACATAGATGCACCTGTAGAGAAAATTTGACCTAAATTCATAGTTTTCAAATGAACTCTGAAAAAGTTGGCATAGCATAGTCGTGTGTTGCAAAGTTGGCATGGTATCATCATAATAGTTGCGGGAGAAAGTCTTCACTTTTTCTTCGCTTGTGTCATTTGCTTATTGCGCCGTAATCATGGATAATCTTTCATCGTTTTATCAGGATGCTTGGGTCAGCCTTGACATTGAAGGGAGGAATTTCATGAAACTTTTCATATTCTTTAGACATGTCTGTCTTGCCGTCCACTCCCAGGATGTCCCTTTTTTCCTGAAAGAACTATGTGGCGCTTTGTCTCATCGTATGATGTATTCGCTTCCTTATCTTTTCTTTTTCTCGGTTTGGTAGACATGTCCTTCACATAGATAACCTGTGCCACATCATTGGCTAGGACGAACGGTTCGTCGGTGTACCCAAGATTTTTCAGATCCACTGTTGTCATTCCGTACTGTGGGTCTACCTGTACCCTGCCGCCTGACAGATTGACCCATTTGAACTTAAACAAAGGGACCTTAAAATCATGTCCGTAGTTAAGTTCCTATATGTCCACTATGTAACCATAATATGTGTCATTTCCGCTCTCGGTTGCTACATCAAAGCGGACACCGCTGTTTTGGTTGGTGCTCTTTTGATCTTGGGCGATCGTGTAAAATGTATTCCCATTTATCTCGTATCCTTTGTAAGTCAATACAGTCAAAGATGGTCCCCTGGACAACAAGTACAACTCATCACAAACAGTGTTGTCACCTCTGAGACGTGTTTCCAACCAACTGCTGAAAGTCCTGATGTGTTCACATGTAATCCAGTCGTCGCACTGCTCCGGGTGTTTGGAGCACAGACTGTTCTTGTGTTCATCGACATACGGGGTCACCAAGGTAGAGTTTTGTAGAACTGTGTAGTGTGCTTGAGACCAAGAATATCCATCCCTGCATATTATTGAGTCACTTCCAAGAGTGCCTTTTCCAGTCAGTCTCCCCTCATACCGCGATTTAGGGAGACCTATCTTCTTAAGGCCAGGAATGAAGTCAACACAAAACCCGATAACATCCTCTGTTTGATGGCCCATGGAGATGCTTCCTTCTGGCCTAGCGCGGTTACGGACATATTTCTTTAGGACTCCCATGAACCTCTCAAAGGGGAACATATTGTGTAGAAATACAGGCCCCAGGATGACAATCTCGTCGACTAGATGAACTAGGACGTGCGTCATGATATTGAAGAGGGATGGTGGGAACACCAGCTTGAAACTGACAAGACATTGTGCCACATCACTCCTTAGCCTTGGTACAATTTCTGGATCGATCACCTTCTGAGAGATTGCATTGAGGAATGCACATAGCTTCACAATGGCTAATCGGACGTTTTCCGGTAGAAGCCCCCTCAATGTAACCGGAAGCAGTTGCGTCATAATCACGTGGCAGTCATGAGACTTTAGGTTCTGAAACTTTTTCTTTGGCATATTTATTATTCCCTTTATATTCGACGAGAAGCCAGTCGTGACCTTCATACTGAGCAGGCATTCAAAGAAGATTTCTTTCTCTTCTTTCGTAAGAGCGTAGCTGGCAGGACCTTTATACTGCTTCGGAGGCATGCCGTCTTTTTCGTGCAAACGTTGGATGTCCTCCCGTGCCTCAGGTGTATCTTTTGTCTTCCCATACACGCCCAAGAAGCCTAGCAGGTTCACGCAAAGGTTCTTCGTCACGTGCATCACGTTGATTGAAGAGCGGACCTCTAGGTCTTTCCAGTAGGGTAGGTCCCAAAATATAGATATCTTCTTCCACATGGGTGCGTGTCCCTCAGCGTCATTCGGAACAGCTAGTCCGCCGGGACCCTTTCCAAATATTACGTGTAAATCATTGACCATAGCAAGTACGTGATCACCGGTACGCATGGCGGGCTTCTTTCGGTGATCTGCCTTGCCTTTGAAATGCTTGCCTTTCTTTCGACATTGATGGTTGGTCGGAAGAAATCGACGATGCCCCAGGTACACATTCTTTCTGCATTTGTCCAGGTATATACTTTCAGTGTCATCTAAACAGTGCGTGCATGTGTGGTATCCTTTGTTTGTCTGTACTGAAAGGTTACTGAGAGCGGGCCAATCGTTGATGGTCACGAACAGCAATGCCTTTAGGTTAAATTCCTCCTGTCTGTGCTCATCCCACGTACGTACACCGTTTCCATTCCACAGCTGTAAAAGTTCTTCAACTAATGGCCTTAGGTACACATCAATGTCGATGCCGGGTTGCTTAGGGCCTTGGATGAGAACTGGCATCATAATGAACTTCCGCTTCATGCACATCCAAGGAGGAAGGTTATACATACATAGAGTCACGGGCCAGGTGCTGTGATTGCTGCTCTACTCCCCGAAAGGATTAATGCCATCCGCGCTTAAAGCAAACCATACATTCCTTGGGTCCTTTGCAAACTCATCCCAGTACTTTCTCTCGATTTTTCTCCACTGCGACCCGTCAGCGGGTGCTCTCAACTTCCCATCTTTTTTTCGGTTCTCACTGTGCCATCGCATCAACTTGGCATGCTCTTCGTTTCTGAACAGACGTTTCAACCGTGGTATTATAAGAGCATACCACATCACCTTCGCAGGAACCTCTTCCTGGGGGGCTCACCGTCAACATCACCGGGCATGCGTTCAAATCCTTGTATGCACCACGGTAGAGGATGCAGTCATTAGGGCATGCATGTATCTTCTCCACCTCCAATCCTAGAGGGCATACGACCTTCTTTGTTGCGTATGTACTGTCGGGCAATTCGTTATCCTTTGGAAGCTTCTTCTTCAATATTTTTAGTAGCTTCTCAAATCCTTTGTCAGCCACAACATTCTCTGCCTTCCACTGCAGCAATTCCAGTACGGTACCGAGCTTTGTGTTTCCATCTTCGCAATTGGGGTACAACCCTTTTTTGTGATCCTCTAACATGCGATCGAACTTCAGTTTCTCCTTTTGACTTTCGCATTGCGTGAAGGAAATATGCCCTAGAGGAAATAATAAAGTTATTATTTATTTCCTTATATCATGATAAATGTTTATTATTCATGCTAGAATTGTATTAACTGGAAACATAATACATGTGTGAATACATAGACAAACAGAGTGTCACTAGTATGCCTCTACTTGACTAGCTCGTTAATCAAAGATGGTTATGTTTCCTAACCATGAACAAAGAGTTGTTATTTGATTAACGGGATCACATCATTAGTTGAATGATCTGATTGACATGACCCATTCCATTAGCTTAACACCCGATCGTTTAGTATGTTGCTATTGCTTTCTTCATGACTTATACATGTTCCTATGACTATGAGATTATGCAACTCCCGTTAGCCGGAGGAACACTTTGGGTGCTACCAAATGCCACAACGTAACTCGGTGATTATAAAGGAGCATTACAGGTGTCTCCAAAGGTAGATGTTGGGTTGGCGTATTTCGAGATTAGGATTTGTCACTCCGATTGTCGGAGAGGTATCTCTGGGCCCTCTCGGTAATGCACATCACATAATCCTTGCAAGCATTACAACTAATATGTTAGTTGTGAGATGATGTATTACAGAACGAGTAAAGAGACTTGCCAGTGACGAGATTGAACTAGGTATTGGATACCGACGATCGAATCTCGGACAAGTAACATACCGATGACAAAGGGAACAACGTATGTTGTTATGCGGTCTGACCGATAAAGATCTTCGTAGAATATGTAGGAGCCAATATGGGCATCCAGGTCCCGTTATTGGTTATTGACCAGAGAGGTGTCTCGGTCATGTGTACATAGTTCTCGAACCCGTAGGGTCCGCACGCTTAACATTCGTTGGCGATATAGTACTATGTGAGTTATGTATGTTGGTGACCGAATGTTGTTCGGAGTCCGGGATGAGATCACGGACATGACGAGGAACTCTGGAATGGTCCGGAGATAAAGATATATATGATAATAGTGTTTGGTCACCGGAAGGGTTCTGGAAATCACCGGAAGGGGTTCTGGATGTTTCCCGAATATTTGGGTACGAGAACACTTTATTTGGGCCAAAGGGGAAAGCCCACAAGGTTTTTGGAAAGCGCAAAAGGAAGTTTTGCGGAGTCCAGGGGCCAGACGCTAGGGTCCCTGGCGTCTGGGTCCAGACGCCGGGATCCCTGGCGTCTGGCCCTGGAGTCCGAGAAGGACTCCTGCCTTTCGGGTGAAACCGACTTTGTGGAGGCTTTTACTCCAAGTTTCGACCCTAGGGCTCAAGATATAAATAGAGGGGCAGGGCTAGCACCAAAGACACATCAAGAAACACCAAGCCGTGTGCCGGCAACCCTGTCTCCTCTAGTTTATCCTCTGTCATAGTTTTCGTAGTGCTTAGGCGAAGCCCTGCGGAGATTATTCTTCACCAACACTGTCACCACACCGTCGTGCTGCCGGAACTCATCTACTACTTCGCCCCTCTTGCTGGATCGAGAAGGGGAGGACGTCACCGAGCCGAACGTGTGCAGAACTCGGAGGTGCCGTGCTTTCGGTACTTGGATCGGTCGGACGTGAAGACGTACGACTACATCAACCGCGTTGATATAACGCTTCCGCGAACGGTCTACGAGGGTACGTAGACAACACTCTCCCCTCTCGTTGCTATGCATCACCATGATCTTGCGTGTGCGTAGGAAATTTTTTGAAATTACTACGTTCCCCAACAGTGGCATCAGAGCCTAGGTTTTATGGTTTGATGTTATTTGCACGAGTAGAACACAAGTGAGTTGTGGGCGATATAAGTCATACTGCCTACCAGCATGTCATACTTTGGTTTGGCGGTATTGTTGGATGAGACGACCCGGACCAACATTATGCGTACGCTTACGCGAGACCGGTTCCCCCGACGTGCTTTGCAAATAGGTGGCTTGCGTGCGACAGTCTCCCCAACTTTAGTTGAACCAAGTGTGGCTACGCCCGGTCCTTGCGAAGGTTAAAACAGAGTCAAATTGACAAACTATCGTTGTGGTTTTGATGCATAGGTGAGATTGGTTCTTGCTTAAGCCCGTAGCAGCCACGTAAAACTTGAAACAACAAAGTAGAGGACGTCTAACTTGTTTTTGCAGGGCATGTTGTGATGTGATATGGTCAAGACATGATGCTAAATTTTATTGTATGAGATGATCATGTTTTGTAACCGAGTTATCGGCAACTGGCAGGAGCCATATGGTTGTCGCTTTATTGTATGCAATGCAATCGCGATGTAATGCTTTACTTTATTACTAAGCGGTAGTGATAGTCATGGAAGCATAAGATTGGCGAGACGGCAACTGGCAGGAGCCATATGGTTGTCGCTTTATTGTATGCAATGCAATCGCGATGTAATGCTTTACTTTATTACTAAGCGGTAGTGATAGTCATGGAAGCATAAGATTGGCGAGACGACAACGATGCTACGATGGAGATCAAGGTGTCGCGTCGGTGACGATGGTGATCATGACGGTGCTTTGGAGATGGAGATCACAGGCACAAGATGATGATGGCCATATCATATCACTTATATTGATTGCATGTGATGTTTATCTTTTATGCATCTTATCTCGCTTTGATTGACGGTAGCATTATAAGATGATCTCTCACTAAATTATCAAGAAGTATTCTCCCTGAGTATGCACCGTTGCCAAAGTTCGTCGTGCCCAGACACCATGTGATGATCGGGTGTGATAAGCTCTACATCCATCTACAACAGGTGCAAGCCAGTTTTTGCACACGCAGAATACTCAGGTTAAACTTGATGAGCCTAGCATATGCAGATATGGCCTCGGAACACGGAGACCGAAAGGTCGAGCATGAATCATATAGTAGATATGATCAACATAGTGATGTTCACCAATGAAACTACTCCATCTCACGTGATGATCGGACATGGTTTAGTTGATTTGGATCCCGTGATCACTTAGAGGATTAGAGGGATGTCTATCTAAGTGGGAGTTCTTAAGTAATATGATTAATTGAACTTTAATTTATCATGAACTTAGTCCTGGTAGTATTAGCATATCTATGTTGTAGATCAATAGCTCCCGTTGTTGCTTTCATATGTTTATTTTGATATGTTCCTAGAGTAAAATTGTGTTGAAAGATGTTAGTAGCAATGAGGCGGATTGGATCCGTGATCTGAGGTTTATCCTCATTGCTGCACAGAAGAATTATGTCCTTGATGCACCGCTAGGTGACAGACCTATTGCAGGAGCAGATGCAGACGTTATGAACGTTTGGCTAGCTCAATATGATGACTACTTGATAGTTTAGTGCACCATGCTTAACGGCTTAGAATCGAGACTTCAAAGACGTTTTGAACGTCATGGACCATATGAGATGTTCCAGGAGTTGAAGTTAATATTTCAAGCAAATACCCGAGTTGAGAGATATGAAGTTTCCAACAAGTTCTATAGCTAAAAGATGGAGGAGAATCGCTCAACTAGTGAGCATGTGCTCAGATTGTCTGGGTACTACAATCGCTTGAATCAAGTGGAAGTTAATCTTCCAGATAAGATAGTGATTGACAGAATTCTCTAGTCACCATCACCAAGTTAGTAGAACTTCGTGATGAACTATAATATGCAAGGGATAACGGAAACAATTCCCAAGCTCTTCGTGATGCTGAAACAGACGAAGGTAGAAATCAAGAAAAACATCAAGTGTTGATGGTTAACAAGACCACTAGTTTCAAGAAAAGGGCAAAGGAAAGAAGGGGAACTTCAAGAAGAACAGCAAGCAAGTTGCTGCTCAAGTGAAGAAGCCCAAGTCTGGTCCTAAGCCTGAGACTAAGTGCTTCAACTGCAAAGGGACTGGTCACTGGAAGCGGAAATATCCCAAGTGATTGGCGGATAAGAAGGATGGCAAAGTGAACATAAGTATATTTGATATACATGTTATTTATGTGTACTTTACTAGTGTTTATAGCAACCCCTAAGTATTTGATACTAGTTCAGTTACTAAGATTAGTAACTCGAAACGGGAGTTGCAGAATAAACAGAGACTAGTTAAGGGTCAAGTGACGATGTGTGTTGGAAGTGGTTCCAAGATTGATATGATCATCATCGCACACTCCCTATAATTTCGGGATTAGTGTTGAACCTAAATAAGTGTTATTTGGTGTTTGCATTAAGCATGAATATGATTTGATCATGTTTATTGTAATACGGTTATTCATTTAAGTAAGAGAATAAATTGTTGTTCTGTTTACATGAATAAAACCTTATATGGTCATACACCCAATGAAACAAGTTCGTTGGATCTCGATCGTAGTGATACACATATTCATAATATTGAAACCAAAAGATGCAAAGTTAATAATGATAGTGCAACTTATTTGTGGCACTGCCGTTTAAAGTCATATTGGTGTAAAGCGCATGAAGAAACTCCATGTTGATGGGCTTTTAGAATCACTTGATTATGAATCAGTTGATGCTTGCGAACCATGCCTCAAGGGCAAGATGACTAAGATTCCGTTCTCCGGAGCGAGCAACTGACTTATTGGAAATAATACATACTGATGTATGCGGTCCGATGAGTGTTAAGGCTCACGGCAAGTATCGTTATTTTCTAAACTTCACAGATGATTTGAGCAGATATGGGTATATCTACTTGATGAAACATAAGTCTGAAACATTTGAAAAGTTCAAAGAATTTCAGAGTGAAGTGCAAAATCATTGTGACAAGAAAATAAAGTTTCTACGATCTGATCGCAGAGACAAATATTTGAGTTACGAGTTTGGTCTTCAGTTACAAACAATGTGAAATAGTTTCACTACTCACGCCACCTGGAACACCACAATGTAATGGTGTGTCCGAACGTCATAATCGTACTTTATTAGATATGGTGCGACCTATGATGTTTCTTACCGACTTACCACTATCATTTTGGGGTTATGCATTAAAGACAGTTGCATTCACGTTTAAAAGGGCACCATCTAAGTCCGTTGAGATGACACAATCTGAACTGTGGTTTGGCAAGAAACCAAAGTTGTCGTTTCTTAAAGTTTGGGATTGTGATGCTTATATGAAAAGGTTTCATCCTGATAAGCTCAAAACCAAATCGTAGAAATATGTCTTCATAGGATACCCAAAGGAAACTGTTGGGTACACCTTCTATCACAGATCCGAAGGTAAGACATTCGTTGCTAAGAATGGATCCTTTCCAGAGAAGGAGTTTCTCTCGAAAGAAGTGAGTGGGAGGAAAGTAGAAAACTTGATAAGGTAATTGTACCTTCTCCCTTATTGGAAAGTAGTTCATCACAAAAATTTGTTCTTGTGACTACTACACCAATTAGTGAGGAAGCTAATGATGATGATCATGTAACTTCAGATCAAGTTACTGCCGAATCTCGTAGGTAAACCAGAGTGAGATCCGCACCAGAGTGGTATGGTAATCCTGTTCTGGAGGTCATGTTACTTGACCATGACGAACCTACGAACTATGAGGAAGCGATGATGAGCCCAGATTCCGCGAAATGGTTTGAGGCCATGAAATCTGAGATATGATCCATGTATGAGAACAAAGTTTGGACTTTGGTTGACTTGCCCGATGATCGGCAAGCAATTGAGAATAAATGGATCTTCAAGAGGAAGACGGACGCTGATAGTAGTGTTACTATCTACAAAGCTAGAATTGACGCAAAAGGTTTTCGACAAGTTCAAGGTGTTGACTACGATGAGAGCTTCTCACTCGTATCTATGCTTGAGTCTGTCCGAATCATGTTAGTAATTGCCGCATTTTATGAAATCTGGCAAATGGATAAACAAAACTGCATTCCTTAATGGATTTATTAAAGAAGAGTTGTATATGATGCAACCAGAAGGTTTTGTCAATCCGAAAGGTGCTAACAAAATGTGCAAGCTCCAGCGATCCATCTGTGGACTGGTGCAAGCATCTCGGAGTTGGAATATACGCTTTGATGAGTTGATCAAAGCATATAGTTTTATACAGACTTGCGGTGAAGCCTGTATTTACAAGAAAGTGAGTGGGAGCACTACAGCATTTCTGATAAGTATATGTGAATGACATATTGTTGATCGGAAATAATGTAGAATTATTCTGTAAAGCATAAAGGAGTGTTTGAAAGGAGTTTTTTCAAAGAAAGACTTTGGTGAAGTTGCTTACATATTGAGCATCAAGATCTATAGAGATAGATCAAGACGCTTGATAAGTTTTTTCAATGAGTACATACCTTGACAAGATTTTGAAGTAGTTCAAAATGGAGCAGTCAAAGAAAGAGTTCTTGCCTGTATTACAAGGTGTGAAGTTGAGTAAGACTCAAAGCCCGACCACGGCAGAAGATAGAAAGAGAATGAAAGTCATTCCCTATGCTTTGGCCATAGGTTCTATAAAGTATGTCATGCTGTATACCAGATCTATTGTATACCCTGCACTGATTTGGCAAGGGAGTACAATAGTGATCTAGGAGTAGATCACTAGACAGCGATCAGAATTATCCTTAGTGAAATAAGGATATGTTTCTCGATTATAGACGTGATAAAAAGGTTCGTCGTAAAGGGTTACGCCGATGCAAGTTTTGACACTAATCTAGATGACTCTAAGTCTCGGTCTAGATACATGTTGAAAGTGGGAGCAATTAGCTAGAGTAGCTCCATGCAGAGCATTGTTGACATAGAAATTTGCAAAATACATGTGGATCTGAATGTGGCAGACCCGTTGACTAAGATTCTCTCACAAGCAAAACATGATCACACCTTAGTACTCTTTGGGTGTTAATCACATAGCGATGTGAACAAGATTACTGAATCTGGTAAACCCTTTGGGTGTTGGTCACATGGCGATGTGAACTATGGGTGTTAATCACATGATGATGTGAACTACCGATGTTAATCACGTGGTGATGTGATCTAGATTATTGAATCTAGTGCAAGTGGGAGACTGAAGGAAATATGCCCTAGAGGCAATAATAAATTTATTATTTATTTCCTTATATCATGATAAATGTTTATTATTCATGCTAGAATTGTATTAATCGGAAAGATAATACATGTGTGAATACATAGACAAACAGAGTGTCACTAGTATGCCTCTACTTGACTAGCTCGTTAATCAAAGATGGTTATGTTTCCTAACCATGAACAAAGAGTTGTTATTTGATTAACGGGATCACATCATTAGTTGAATGATCTGATTGACATGACCCATTCCATTAGCTTAACACCCGATCGTTTAGTATGTTGCTATTGCTTTCTTCATGACTTATACATGTTCCTATGACTATGAGATTATGCAACTCCCGTTTGCCGGAGGAACACTTTGGGTGCTACCAAACGTCACAACATAACTGGGTGATTATAAAGGAGCATTACAGGTGTCTCCAAAGGTAGATGTTGGGTTGGCGTATTTCGATATTAGGATTTGTCACTCCGATTATCGGAGAGGTATCTCTGGGCCCTCCCGGTAATGCACATCACATAAGCCTTGCAAGCATTACAACTAATATGTTAGTTGTGAGATGATGTATTACAGAACGAGTAAAGAGACTTGCCAGTGACGAGATTGAACTAGGTATTGGATACCGACGATCGAATCTCGGACAAGTAACATACCGATGACGAAGGGAACAACGTATGTTGTTATGCAGTCTGACCGATAAAGATCTTCGTAGAATATGTAGGAGCCAGCCAATATGGGCATCCAGGTCCCGCTATTGGTTATTGACCAGAGAGGTGTCTCGGTCATGTCTACATAGTTCTCGAACCCGTAGGGTCCGCACGCTTAACGTTCGTTGACGATATAGTACTATGTGAGTTATGTATGTTGGTGACCGAATGTTGTTTGGAGTCCGGGATGAGATCACGGACATGACGAGGAACTCCGAAATGGTCCGAAGATAATGATATATATGATAATAGTGTTTGGTCACTGGAAGGGTTCCAGAAATCACCGGAAGGGGTTCCGGATGTTTCCCGAAATGTTTGGGTACGAGAACACTTTATTTGGGCCAAAGGGGAAAGCCCACAAGGTTTTTGGAAAGCGCAAAAGGAAGTTTTGTGGAGTCGAGGGGCTAGACACCAGGGTCCCTGGCGTCTGGGTCCAGACGCCGGGATCCCTGGCGTCTGGCCTTGGAGTCCGAGAAGGACTCTTGCCTTTCGGGTGAAACCGACTTTGTGGAGGCTTTTACTCCAAGTTTCAACCCCAGGGCTCAAGATATAAATAGAGGGGCAGGGCTAGCACCAAAGACACATCAAGAAACACCAAGCCGTGTGCCGGCAACCCTGTCTCCTCTAGTTTATCCTCTGTCATAGTTTTCGTAGTGCTTAGGCGAAGCCCTGCGGAGATTGTTCTTCACCAACACCGTCACCACGCCGTCGTGCTGCCGGAACTCATCTACTACTTCGCCCCTCTTGCTGGATCGAGAAGGCGAGGACGTCACCGAGCCGAACGTGTGCAGAACTCGAAGGTGTCGTGCTTTCGGTACTTGGATCGGTCGGACGTGAAGACGTACGACTACATCAACCGCGTTGATATAACGCTTCTGCGAATGGTCTACGAGGGTACGTAGACAACACTCTCCCCTCTCGTTGCTATGCATCACCATGATCTTGCGTGTGCGTAGGAAATTTTTTGAAATTACTATGTTCCCCAACATTGCGTCCTTGCATCGACAATGACCCGGTGGACATCATCATCATCGGGCACATCGTCTGGTTCCTCTTGATCTTCAGCAGCTTCACCCGTTGCAGCATCATTGGGCACATCGTCTGGTTCCTCTTGATCTTCACCAGCTCCCCCCCCCCTCCCGTTGCAGCATCACCGTATTCAAGGGGCACATAGTTGTCATCGTACTCTTCTTCTTTGCCGTCTTCCATCATAACCCCTATTTCTCCGTGCCTCGTCCAAACATTATAGTGTGGCATGAAACCCTTGTAAAGCAGGTCGGAGTGAAGGATTTTCCGGTTAGAGTAAGACCTCATATTCCCACATTCAGTGCATGGACAACACATAAAACCATTCTGCTTGTTTGCCTTAGCCGCATCGAGAAACTCATGCACGCCCTTAATGTACTCGGAGGTGTGTCTGTCACCGTACATCCATTGTCGGTTCATCTGCGTGCATTATATATAATTAAGTGTCCAAATTAATAGAAGTTCATCATCACATTAAAACCAAAGTGCATGCATAGTTCTCATCTAACAACATATAGCTCTCCAGAGCATCTAATTAATTAAACCATACATTGAAACTATGTAAAACATTTCAATGCGAAAAAAATACGATCATAATCGCAACCAAGGTAACAACTGATCCAACGGCATAATGATACCAAGCCTTGGTATGAATGGCATATTTTCTAATCTTTCTAATCTTCAAGCGCATTGCATCCATCTTGATCTTGTGATCATCGACGACATCCGCAACATGCAACTCCTATATCATCTTCTCCTCCTCAATTTTTTTTATTTTTTCCTTCAACAAATTGTTTTCTTCTTCAACTAAATTTAACCTCTCGACAATAGGGTCAGTTGGCATTTCCGATTCACATACATCCTACATAAATAAAATCTATGTCACGTTGGTCGGCATAATTTGCATAAAAAATAAATGAACGAATAGTTATAAAGATAATATATATACCACATCTGAATCATAGACAGGACGAGGGCCGACGGGGGCGGATACCAAAACCATCGCACTATATAAGATGCAATAATAAAAGTAAGAAAATAATACAAGTATCTATGTAAACATACAAGTAGGAATATTTTTCCTTTCAGAAAGAAGATAAGAACAAGAGGCTCACCATGGTGGTGTCGGCGATGAGCTCGGCGCGGGTGATCGATGGCGGTGAAGACGGGGACGGGGCATGACGGACCGCTAAATCTAGACAAATATTGAGGAAAATGGAGCTTGGAGGTCGAGCTTGGAGTGGAGAAAGCTTAAGTAGTGTGGCTCGGGCATTCCATTGAACACCTTGTGTGCATAGGAGGTGAGCTAGAGCACCACCAAGCCCTCTCCCCCTCGGCCAGAAAAAAACAGAGCAGTGTGCTCTGCTCTTACGCGAGGGGGTATATATAGGCACCTCATTGGTCCCGGTTGGTGGCATGAACTGGGACTAAAGGGGAACCTTTCGTCCCGGTTCAAGCCACCAACCGGGACCAATGGTGGTGGGCTAGGAGCGAGGCCCATTGGTCCCGGTTCGTCCCACCAACCGGGACCAAAAGGTCCATATGAAACGGGACCAATGGCCCACGTGGCCCGGCCGGCCCCCTGGGCTCACGAACCGGGTCCAATGCCCCCATTGGTCCCGGTTCTAGACTGAACCGGGACTAATGGGCTGACCCGGCCTGGACCAAAGCCCTGTTTTCTACTAGTGAGAGACTACGCAATACCTTATCTACAAACATGTGAATTATCTGGTTGTGTGTTTTCTGTTCTTGTATTTGATCAGGCACGACGAGAGGAGATGGCTTGCGACATGCGGCACGAGACTCCTAGAGGGAAGATCACACTGGAGCCAATCTGAGAGTTGATCAAAACTCCCATCGACCCGCGTCGCTTACCTAACACAACCTCTATGGACCATCAATGTCGAAGTTGAATCCGGGAGATCACTCGGTATGGTATCCTAACTAGACAACTTGGCATGATGGTAACAAGGACAAGGATTTTACCTAGGTTCGAGCTCTGTAGGAGATAAAACTCTACGTCATGCTTTGTTTTATTACGTTGGGGGTATACACAAAGTATAAAGTATCAAGGGATTGTAATATGTCTATCTATGAGCCTGGACTCAACAACTTATATAACATACTTGGGGTTCTTGGGTTACAGATCATAGTCAGCTTTTTTAGGGGTGTTAGATACTGGTCAGCGACATAGGTGGAGATAGATCCTTCCACGGCTTCGTCTACTTGTCTTGTATGTCATGTCTTCTTGAGTTTCCACGTAATCTGCCATGGGCCGCCTGAAGTGCCCTAGGATGGATCCAACCTTGGGGTCCTCAGACAGCCCACCAGTTCAAGAACCAATGTGGCGAGGACCCCTCGGTCGGGACACTGACATAATGTTTTGAGTGAAGTGCGAATAAAAGTAATTTATGTGAAAAGAAGTAAAATAACAACATAGAGTAAATAAAGTGATGAAACCGTTAGTAGGATTGAGGCGTTGTCACGTAGTCCCGAATCCCCACTAGTATGTGCCTAGTGTAACATATGCGATTGCCTAGTTCTAGATTGGATACTTGAGCCACTCTTTGTGTTTGTAATTGGGTAGAGCTTAGTACAGTATATGAGCTACTTGTGTAGTCTTCATATCACACATGCCACCATCTTAATTTTCCCACTCCTGTTCTCACTATGATGATTAAGGGTTTCCCCGTGGACGCGACAACACTAAGGATTCTCCATTACTCCCCTATCAATTGCAAAGGTAGGAATGAGATGATATTATTGTCACCTATTTACCCCGATATCACAACCTTTACAATGACAGTAATATGCTTCATGGCCATTCAAGGCAGAAATATTGAGTGGGGCCCCTTCATAACATTCATGTAGGCTATTGAGTCACGCATTCAATATAGGATCTCATATCTATATAAGTGTTCAACACATATCCCTCAGAACTAAGGGGATTACTCAGACATGTATTTACCTAGTGTCATATGAATGTCGGTGACAAACATGAATGATAGATCAGAGTACACGTAGAAATCCTCTTCAGTTTGGTATTACAACGGTACGGAGATGGGACATCGGCGAAGATGATGATGGAGATGATTGATGTTGTTGTCTCCTTGTACGAGTTGATGGTGACGCCTGCCATGTCGATTTCCCCTTCAGATCCCTTCTAGAGGTAGGGTTTTTATTATTAGTGTTATAATGATGGAGAGGGGTCGACACATCACCAAGGTGGAGTTTGGTACGCACGACTAGCATTTTTTGCACCAGACACACAATGAAGCAATCAACTGAAACAACCCATGTAAAAAAGTGGCGTAACTCATGACTAAGGGACGAAGTGGCAAAGCGTGCCTCACCCTCAAGCCTGTGACGCCCCCGATTCAATCATACACTAATCATGCACGCAAATGTGTACGATCAAGATCAGGGACTCACGGAAAGATATCACAACACAACTCTACAAATAAAATAAGTCATACAAGCATCATAATACAAGCCAGGGGCCTCGAGGGCTCGAATACAAGTGCTCGATCATAGACGAGTCAGCGGAAGCAACAATATCTGAGTACAAACATGAGTTAAACAAGTTTGCCTTAAGAAGGCTAGCACAAACTGGGATACAGATCGAAAGAGGCGCAGGCCTCCTGCCTGGGATCCTCCAAACTACTCCTGGTCGTCGTCAGCGGGCAGCACGTAGTAGTAGGCACCTCCAGTGTAGTAGGGGTCGTCGTCGACGGTGGCGTCTGGCTCCTGGACTCCAGCATCTGGTTGCGACAACCAGAAAGAAAGGAAAGGGGAAAAGGGGGGAGAAAGCAACCGTGAGTACTCATCCAAAGTACTCGCAAGCAAGGAACTACACTACATATGCATGGGTATATGTGTAAGGAGGCCATATCAGTGGACGGAACT